>NC_088980.1:142042862-142345719 GCF_963932015.1 Anas acuta
TGGCAAAGTGCAATGTGCCATTTTTGTCAGAACATACTAAAGTAGTTATAGCAAATGAAAACCATCAGTCTCTTGATATGATCATATGTTGTTTGACAGGAAAAAGAAGAGAGAGAAAATCTAGATATACAGCTCCTAACCAAAAGTATTTTTTTTAAATAGATTCATATACACACAAAGCAAAACACAACCATCTGTCACTTTTTTTTTTTTTAAATTTTTTTTAATATTATTTCCAGTTGTAGGTATATATATCCTTTTACAAACCTTCTCCATTTCCTTATCTGTGCCTCAGCTTTGGTCCTTTCTCCTTTGGTCCCTTCTCCTTTGGTCTTTTTATCAATAATCAGTATGTTTTTTTATATATTATTTTATTTTATGTCCATCTTTGTGGGCTTTGTTTTTATTTATTTATTTATTTATTTATTTACTATTAACAGGTCAAAATTGTTCCATTTCTCATAATCTTCTTGCCTACTGTCTCTTGTCTTCCCTCATGCTGCTCCTTATTAATGGACTGGTATTTTGAGACAGATTTTCTAGCATTTTCTTTCTCTTTGTGTTTGCAGAATACTCTTTTAACATGTCAAACTAGAGATCTCAGCTAGCTTTTGATTAACATTTCTCTATATACACATTAGATGTCTGTGTTTCTGCTAGTGCTCTCTTCATAATCAATAATGAGAAATTAGCACTTTTAAGGTGAACCACATCTGATTCGAGTCGAGTATTGGAAAGACATAGGCATACTGGACTGAATCAAGCAGAGTGCTGCCAAGATGATTTGGGGGCTGGGGCACAATATGAGGAGAAGCTGAAAGAACTGTGTCTGTCCAGGCTGGAGAAGGGAAGTTTTGGTGTGAGATCTTATTGTTGTCTTCAGCTACATAATAGGAAGGTACAGAGAAAATGGAGCCACTTTATTCTAATAGGTGCAAAGTGAAAATGAACATAAGTGAAAGAAACAATGAACACAACCTGGAACATGGAAAATTCAAATTCAATATAAGGAAAAAAACTACACGAGGCAGGTCAGAGGCCCAGAGATGTTCTGTAATCTCCATCCTTGGAGATATTCAAAACATAACTGGATGTGGTCCTAAGCAACCTTCTGTAGTTGATCTTGTTCTGAGCTGAAGATTGGACTAAAAACCTCCAGAAGTCTATTCCAACCTACAATGTCATGATTTTATAATTTATTTTAGCAGTGAACATTAGACAGACTAGAAGTGCTTTATTCTCTCTTGTGGCCTTAAAAGTAGTCCAGACAGCTAATCAACATACTTCTGTACTTAAGGTATTTATATTTGTTAAAGAAATATAATCCTCCATATCCTGTGTATTACAAATCCAATTAAACACCACTCTGATGGATAGCTTAATTTAAGTTGATCTCACAGGAAGCTTTGCAACTCCTAGGTCATTAAGCAGACCTCCTAACTTCTAAAAACTTGAGAACTATCATAAAATGAATTAGAAACATGGTGGCGGTGATGTGAATTAGTCACATAATATGATTGTAAATTATCATAAGTCATGCTTTAGAAATGCAAAAAGCCAGACATACAAAAACAAAGAACAAAAAACACCACAGACTTCCTTAAACTCTTATTTTTTTTCATAAATACTGTAATAGATTATGTTTCCATTATTAAGATAACAGTTTGATTTTCATTAAAAAGGTAGATTTAATGATTTATATACCGCTATCTTGTTGAATGAATCTTTCATTAAAATGCCTTCCAAGATTAATAATATGTTTTGCAAATATGATTTCTCTATAGTTGCCATCAAACATCTTAATTGAGTATGTGTAGTTCAGAGCCCAGAAGAGATGTTTACATGCAAACATTTCAGTCAATGGAAAGAATGGAAAGAAACACTTTGACTCGAAGTACTCTTTAATAACTATGAAAATTCAGAGATGGCATAAGCAAGTTAGTAAGCTGGTGTAAGTCACATGCCATGAAGGTGATCATGTATTTCATCTTTTTTATCTTCTGTTTCTCTTTTAGAGTCACACAAAAAAGTAAAAATGGAAACATAGCTGTCACTTTTCCTCCTTCAACCACAGCCTTTGCTTGTTTTTTTTTTTTTTTTTTTTGTTTTGTTTGTTTTTTGTTTGTTTTTGTTTGTTTTTTTTTTGTTTTGTTTTTTTTTTGTTTTTTTCATATAGCTTAATTTTCCTTTCAATCACTTCCATAGTTTTTAGTGGGAGCAATACTATGCCATGAAGAAATAATCCACACAATATATTTAGGCATGATTTTAAACTCATAAAACTTTTACTTATCATCATTTATAAATTTGACTCAATTCTCTCAATTTTCAAGAATTTCTTTGCAAATGCTGAATCTGACAAGGCTAATGAGCATGGTAGTGATAAGAACTATGAAATGACTACTTTGACATCAGTCCGCAAGGAAATACATTTAACACACTGACAAATTTTTAAAACTTTTCTAGAAAGTGTTCTAAACTTTAATTCAATATTAATTCATAACCTGGCTCAGAGTTTACAAATCTAAATGTAAGCTTGGAAATTTACTGAACAGTATTGAAATAGCACTGAAAAAGTTTAAAAAACATTTAGTACATGTGTCCAGAATGAAATTGTATCTAGGAACCAAGAATCTGAACGTTTTGAAAACGCATTGGCTTATTGGAAAATAATAATAATAATTATATAAAAAATAAAATAAAATAAAATTAGAGGTGGCAGGGGAGAAATAACAGAAACAAACACAAAATATATCCAGTACAATGAAGATGACAACTATGTTTTAAATAACAATAATGAAAAATAAATCATCACTGGATTTTGAATTTTGGTCCATGGAATAATGACTTTACTTCTTAAGAAGTCAACTGAGTAAAGGGAATCTATGTCCTACACTGTATGCACAATACAAACTAGCTAAATAGATGGAATGGGGATGCGGATGGGGAGGGTGGAAACTGGAGAAAGACAAGACATCTTGGAAGCTTTAATAGCACTGTTTCATGAAAGCATTACCCTTGTGCTGGAAGGAATCGTCTGGGGAACTGGTGATTATATACAGCAGAACTTCCTCATCATCTAACAACAACTTATTTTATATTTCTAAGTACAAATCTTCATTTAAAATTGCAGTTATATTGTCAAAGTACACAGAATACTTTTCATAAAGAAAAGAAAATTAAAATAACTTACAAATATATTACAGAAAAAGACAAAATAATGTTGACTTCCAGCATTTCTGCAGTTGCACCTAGTTTATAATTAATTTCCATGATAAATAAATAAATAATACAGATAGAAAGTAATACAAATCCAGAGAAGCAATACAATGCATGATATTCCAAATAAACCTGAAAACAAACAAACAAATAAAAACAGAAAAGAGAAAACTAAATCTACTTGAGCTGAGTTGAACCCAGCCACCTAACACATCAAGAAACTCTGTCAAGAAGCTCTGTACAAGCGTTGTAACATTTATTCTTATATAGAAACTCCACAAGAATACTCACATTTTAATGCATTTATCTACGTATTTAGTAAGAGGGATCATCTGTATATGCACATAGGTGTAGCCAAAATGTCAGACTTTTTTCCATGTATGAAAAACTCCCCATTATACACAGTGGACCTAAAACTGCTAACAGTGGAGCTGAGAACTGAATCAAAGCATATATCAACTCTTCAGGCACTTGCAAATTGTTTCCACACTTATGCCTTAACACGGGATTGCCTTGCTTTCTTTGGGGCAGCCTTTACTTCAGTGTTATTGTTTGATGGACTTTCATACTTCCTTTCATTAGCAAGCTCTGCAAAACACTCTTTTTCTTTTGTTGTTGTTGTTGTTTTGTTTTGTTATGTTTTCTGATTCTACAAAAGGCTTCACTTTACACAGTTCTAATTCACTTGTTCATAAATACTATAAACTATTTTCTGAAAATTTTCATCTATAGTATTACAAAATGTATTGCACCAAGATATGTTGCTGCTGGAGGGAGCTGTTAAGAGACCATGAAAATTATGTGTTGACTGTTTACCGACCTGCTAGAAACGTCTGTGACTTAATCAGTTCATTTATCTTCATTTGCTATTTTAGTTTGTTTTAGTATGAACCTGAAATTGTAGTCTAACAACATGAAAACTTCGGAGGTAGCTATGACAAATGTTAAACTTAGACGTAAACAGTTTGTCTTCAGAACTCCCTAAATAAATAGCTGGGGGAAGGGGAACACAGCTCAAAAAAATGTATTTTTGTTCCAGAGTTCCATCTTCTTTCCTCAATTTACAATTTGTATGACAGGCATCATTAACTCAAATAAACTTATTTGTTCGTTTTTAATGAATATATATCTTCATTTTTTTACATATTTTTCTATGTGTGTTATATTGATGCATTAACTGAAAGCCCTTATATAACAGAGATACCCGAACACTGTCCAGAAATGAGCTCATTCTGTTAATATTCTGGGATTTGCTGACAAGTTTCAAGCTCTTGTTCAGAATGTATCTAAATAATGATGAAAAAGTTCATTACCAGCAACTTTGCTATGTAGACTGTGGGTCTTTCTGACGCTTATGCAAAGTTGGAACAACTATGAAAGAAGACAGATCTTTAGAAAAATTGAAAGAGTGCAATACTGTGGATGACAGAAGGAGAGCTTTTAGTGTAATTATTTGTGCAAATTTAGAAAGCATCTCAACTGGACTTACTATGTTCTCACCCACCGGGGAAATAGTTGAAGTTTTTTACTGCATAGAGTTAGAAAATTGGAATCTGGTACAGTATTTCTGGCCAGTATGTATTATATTGGAGATTTATAGATTGTAATCAATAAACACAGTAGTAATTTGGGAGTTTGGCTAGATTAGTAGTAATCCTGGAGTTTGTCTAGATCCTGGAGACTGGAGATTTGTGATTTACCACAGGGCTTTTATTTCATGGGCGATATAGGAACATAAAAGCTTGCTCATTTACCTGTAATTCAACATTTAATTCATAATAATTCTGAAACAAACAAACAAACAAACAAACAAAACTCTAATCAAGACAGCATTCCAGCATTCTCAACCCAGGACATTATTCTAAAAGTGGGCAAAAATTAAAAGAGCCTTCATAAACCAGTTAGGTGAATAACTGGACACATTTGCCACCAAGAGAGCAGAATAGAATATGCTGTAACTGTAAGTTCTGATCAATGAATCACAGAAATTCTTATCCTCTATTTGCTTAATTGGTTTCCAACGTTCCATACCTGCTGCGAATAGATCTTGCTGTGAGACATGGATATGTATTCCTTAATATCTTCTGAAATCTTTAGTTTGCATCCTGCCATGTTGACTTCATCAGAAAGGATACAGTTCCCCATTAGAGTCAATTGGAGACTTCCCTGAGCTGTTAAAAGAACATTTTACCCACACTCACTTCATTTTATTTTATCCTCACACTGACCCGGGGTAACCCTTCCTGTGTGACCCATATTATTCTCTGTTCCTGAGCCACAAGCCAGCCTTTCCTGTATCCCCAAGAGCAGCTCCATAACTCCAAGCTGCGCCTTCACACAGGTGCCACCACTCCATCTTCTCTGCCTGTCTCTCCTGAGTAATTTGTATCCACCCATAACCAAACTCTATCTCTATGAGCTGCTTCACTTTGTCTTGTGGTGTGCCGGTTTTACTCAGCTGGACAGCTGAGTTCTACCACAACCAATCTCTCACTCCCCCTCCTCAAAGGGAAAGAGGGAGAAAATGTGATGGAAAGGGCTCAAGGGTTGAGATAAGGACGGGGAGATTACTCAACAATTATAATCACTGGCAAAACAGACTCAGCATAGGGAGATTAATAAAATTTAGTGTCTACTATTAACAAGCCAGAGCAGTGAGAAATTAAAAACAAACTAAAAATGCCTCTCCTCCCCCCCCCATCCACCCTCTTCTACGTCCTCTACCCAAGTGGCACAGGGGAACGGAAAATGGGGGCTGTGGTCAGTCCCTAACACTTTGTCTCAGCTGCTTTTTTGTGGTCGTTATCTTCCCTTGCTCCAACATGGGCTCCCTCCCAAGGGATGCAGTCTAAGGCACATGAATGTATGCATGTCCACAGGACATGAGGAGATACAGGCGAAGGTTTGAGGGAACTGGCAGAAGAAGGTGCTAAGCCACTATTCATTATATTTGAAACATCATGGTAGTCTAGTGAAGTTCCCAGTGACTAGAAACAGGTGACACATAACCCCCATTTTTAAAAAGGGAAAACAGGGATATTTGGGGAGCTACAGGCCAGCCAGTTACACCTCTGTGCCACAAAGATAATCAGAGGGCTGGAGCACCTCTCCTATGAAGAGATGCTGAGAGAGCTGTGGATGTTCAGCCTGCAGAAAAGAAGGCTGTGGGGACACTTCATTGCAGCTTTTCCATACTTAAAGGGGTGTTGTAAAAAAGTTGCTCTGTTAGATAATGACAGGACAAGAGGGAATGGTTTTAAATGAACAGAGGAGAGATTTAGATTAGATGTTAGGGGGAAATTCTTCACTCAGAGGGTGGTGAGGTACTGGAACAGGTTGCCCAGAGAAGTTGTGGATGCCCCATCCCTGGAAGTGTTCAAGGCCAGGCTGGCTGGGGCTTTGAGCAACCTGGTGTAGTGGCAGGGGGGTTGGAACTAGATAGTCTTTAAGGTTGCTTCCAACCCAAGACATTCTGTGATTCCATAATTCAAGAATATAGACCAGATCCTCATGAAACCTATGCTAAGGCATGTGGAAAACAGAGAGGTGGTTGGTGACACCCAGTGTGGCTTCATTAAAGACAAGTTATGCCTGAAAAATTTGGTGACCTTCTAGGATGAGGTTACTGCATTGAGGGAGAAAAGATGAGCAACTGACATCATCTATCCATACTTGTGCGAAGCATTTGACACTATCCTGCACAACATCCTTGTCTCTAAAATGGAGAGACATGAATTTGATAGATGGGTCCCTCAATTGATAAGGAGTTGGTTGGATGGTTGTACTGAAAGAATTGTGGTCAGTGGCTCAATTTCAAGTGGAAACCAGTGACAAACAAACAAACAAACAAAAATCCTCTCACAATCAAAAAAGTAGAAATGTATTATGTCAATGTAAAAAAAAGGTAACTATATCCAAAACACTTTCTGTCCAAAAAAAAACACAAGTGAATTCAAACTAGTGGATACACAGACCCTCTTGTTAAAATATGCTCTACAACTCTTTGTTAGAGCAGAAAAAGTGAAAGTGAAAAGACTAATACTTGTAACCTGAATGATTTTTATTTATTTATTTATTTATTTATTTTCATGAATAGTAACATTAAGAATATTCTGAACTTATAATTTTAATCTATATTTATAGCCAATGAAAGAAATGTAATTTTCTGTGTATGGTGACAGGCATAATTTATGCCATCCTTAAGCAGAAGTCTAAAGTTCTATGAGATGATAACTTTTATTTTAAAATAACATGGATCTATTTATGTCCATTGATAATGAAGGCTATCTTAAACAATCAGATTTGACATAACTACCTAAATAATGGAATCTAAAGTCAGATAGCATGAATACTGTTAACTGTCAGCAAAATAAATGAATAAATAGACACATCTATCTGGAAAACATTGCAAAGCAGCAGTAGGAATTTTGGAAAATTCAATTTCCAGCTCACCTAACCTTTGTCATGCTTGCATTTGCTTGTGTGTTTGTTTCTGTTTGTTTTAAAACTAATACACTAACTTTTTCCACTTCACAAGATTGTTCTCACAGGAGCAAGACAGCTTCTTAAATATGAAGGAAGAACCTCCCTTTCTCTTCTCCTTTCTATGCTCTTTCATTGAGAGAAGAGCAATGATACTTTAATTCTCCATCATGGAGAATTAACCCGTCCTGTATCCTTGAGAAAGACAGCTTCCAGAAATTCGAAACACTGAGCAGCAATCATGTAAACAGGCCTTGTATATTGTCTATACATCTTGTTATATGGAACTGAAAATTCTAACCATGAGCAATGTTCCAATATTTCTATCTGACTTCATGACAAAAATTCAAATTTTTTTTTTTTTTAGTTTAATAGTGATAAATAACTTGCAGCTACACAAGCAACAGTGAAAATATTTTAATAGAATTATAACTAAAATATACATAAAACTATAACCTTTGTAAATTTTTTCAAAAATTTTGAATTCTAAAGGAACAGTTTTAGAATGAAAATTCTTATATGATGATAGTTATTTTTACCCTGGAATGGGAAAAGTTTTAAAATTATGAAAGTCAGAATACCCTTTTTTTTTTTGTAAGTAGTATAATCTTTATAAAATGACAATATTGCATATAAGTGTACCCTTATTTATTAACCTCAGTAAATTATTCATACCTTGTTGCATTATTGAGAAATTAAAAGCTGCAACATTAACTCAGGAATGGAAAGTAATATGCTAAATCTTTTGTCATGCTTCACTGTTGAAAACAACCTTATCAAATTAATTTGTCAGGGATGAAGACTTTAAA
The DNA here is from genome assembly GCF_963932015.1 of Anas acuta. Lineage (NCBI taxonomy): Eukaryota > Metazoa > Chordata > Aves > Anseriformes > Anatidae > Anas > Anas acuta. The sequence continues at coordinate 142,051,373 of NC_088980.1, forward strand.
AACTAGTCACAGGTTACGCACAGTATAATTGACCAATTTTGTTTTCTTTTAAATAAGGTGTTTTTGCATTTCTATTAATTCTAATAGAAAATAAAATATATGTATGTATGTCAGAACATGTAATTGGCAGGTGAAAAAATCTGTGCATTTGAACTATCTTCACTGAGAAACAGGATGTGAAATAAAGCAACGGTTAGACGTGCACTGATTTTCCAATATGGTACCACAGAGACTAGTAAAGAAAAAAGAAGGCATTTGATGAAGAACATTTTTCTCTTTCAATAAAATTAGACCCAAAATATAGAACATAAATAATACAAATATCAGTGTTATGCATCAGATATAAACCATAAACTTGTTTTAAATGTAATGACCATTGGTAGAGAACAGTAAGACATTTATCAGAAGAACTCTTTACAGATAAGTGTTTAATCAAAGAAAGTCTCCATGGCAAACAGAGAGAAAGAGATAAGAAGCTCATTACTGCATAATCACCTTTAGCAACCTCCTGCAGAATTCTGTGTTTAGATAATTGCATTAGACAAAATTAGGACATATCTATTAGAATGGAATCACAAAGGTTTCCATATTAAATGTAAAGCTAGATGTTTCTAATATCAAACATAGAGTTACCGTAATTAGTGACATTTTTAATTGAAATAAGACCAAAAATTCCCTAACAGTATGCAGGTGCAATAAGCCTTCAAGCCATTAAGCCTTATGTTAAAACTTAAATCAAAATTTCACGTTGCTACGTGTAATTTCAGTAATTAGTAACCACCACTAATAATGTCCACAGTGTTTATTATTGCTGTTGTTGTTTTTGTTATTATTATTATTACTTTAAAATAAAATGATTATTATTTATCATCATCATCATTTTTATTATTATTATTGTTACTTTATATAATAATAATAATAATTATTATTATTATTGTCAGGGTTATACTCCTTGGATTCTTCAGTGCTGTTGGTCTAGACTAGGGAGCTGTTTGGTCTGAACCAATGTTGTCCTTCTGCATGACTTTCTATAGTAAATCAAGTCACATCTTCTTTCACATACTGTGAAAAGCGATCTCCTTCAGTCTCTAGATAACATGAAAATTTTGAAACCTAATATAACTTACTTCCTCTTTTTCTGAATCCTTTCCAGTTTATCAACTCTGTTTTTCCCTACAGATGATGATCATGATCAAGAAGAATGTGTACTTTCTATATTCATATATGATAGTCTTCTGCTTACATGTTAGAGTTATTTTTAAGCGCAAGACTACTTTGGGAGCATATTATTCCAAAGTTGTGCTGTGCATTTCCCTTGGAATAAGAATAAAATCTGTCAAAAGTTCTCCTGAATGAGATACATCAAAAGAAATTTTATGTAACATTGTGACTGAGGTGATTGATTGACAAGTGGAATCATCAAGTTCAAGTCTGTCATCTTCATTTCAGGGTGAAATTTGAATGTCAACTCATTTCATAATTGGCAGATCAAGAATTTGGACAATGGTGTAAGCTGAAGTTCCTTAACCTTCACCTTTCTTACAAATTTAAGTTTTGTCCAAATTCACTTTTCTATCAAATCTTTTATAATCATCTCCTTAAACAAAATTTGTAGTTATGCCTTGATTGTGTATCTTTGTCATTATGAGCCAGCATTTTCTGTCTTGTAGGAATGGAAGAATTAGGAGTTATTAATGATTTTACTAGAAAATTATGTGTAATAACTGCATTTTCTTCGAGATCAGGGATAAGCATAGCTTTACACCAAGAATAAGAAAGAATAGAATGGTATTTCCATATATGATATGCACTTCCCGTAACTTGTTAAATTGTTGTGGTACTTATTAATCAGGTTTTAATTCAACAGGTTGTTATTGTTGTTGTTATTTATTAAATCAGAATGCTAATTTCAGATGGAATGTTTTTGTCAACTGTATAAGAGAGAGTCAAATGTTTCAGAGCAATTTTACTGGAATACTTACTGAAAAATTAACAGGTATGTATAGATATAGATAGATATATATGAGCAAAAGATAAAAATATTCTAAAATATTTTTTTCTTTGATCACAATGTTAAAGTTAGTAATTTAAACAGACATTTTAGGTAATTCAAACTAATACACATAGTGTTATTATTATATATTTGAGAATATCATTGTAGTATTTATCTTACCTCTACAAATAGGAACAGGGAAGTCCCATGATGCAGTATTCACAGAGTTAGCTATGCAAGTAAGCTGAGGATGGCCATCCAAAATATATCCAGTTACGCAGCTGTATCGGATTTTGTCCCCAACATCAAATCTTGTACCGTACAAGATACCCTTTGGTGGAATTCCTGGATTGCCACAGGAGCTACTCTGTAATTCTAGAGAATAAATATTTATTATTACTTACAATATTTTTATAAATCAATACTGCGTTTTGCTGAAAAATAAAGAAAATGTAAATTAGCGCAACTTTGGGTAGATAATGTATTTTAATGAATATTTTTCAACTCTTAACATTGAAAAACCTTGTCTCAGTCTATTGAGCATTTGCATATATATCCACAAATACAAAGCAGAATGTGCTTATATGAAAGTAAGCACAAAGTTTTCCTTAAACCCCAGCTATAGGCAAGCTCATATATTTTTCTTAATCACTAGCAAAGAATTGCTTACATAGGAAGAACAAACAAAGGAACTTGATGTTTTCATGACTCTTAAGTTGTACAAATGCAGAATAGTAAACAAAACTGTAATACAGATTTGGAGAATGTCAAATCTAAATCAACCAAATTTCAAAGAAAGAAAAAAAAATATTCAATGGCAAACACTGGGAGTTTTTAACAAATCAGCATGATAATAAAAATGTTAAATGATTTATTAGGTTTTAGATATCGAGACAAAAGTGATGAAATATTGTTCGTAACTGATTTCTAAGCAAAGCATTGGTTAATTTAAATGTATGTAATACCATAGGTCTGTGTTACTTCTGTTCTGATTCAGGGATTTAAACTACCGAGAGTCAAAAATGAGTCACAGTTTTGTCACTGAGCAGATATATTAGAGTTCAGGTGGTGCTTGCACTTCAACTGTATATTCTTTTGGCTGTTGTGTAAACTGCTTAACTACAACACTACACATGCCCATTGTTACTGAAGACCTTTAGTTAATAGACATAAAAAGATAGATTTTGCAAAAAGTGTGAGTGAAATAATTACCTGGCCTGTGTTCTTCAAAATTTGTACCAAGTTGTAAATACTTGTATTTAAAATCCTAATGCTTAAAGGGAAGAGGCAAATCAGGTAAACCTGTACTTGGATGCATTGTAAATTTCCCTAATCCACCAAAGAAAGGAAACAAGACAACAGCAGTTGGTTATACATGTATTATCTTACTTCCTTTCCTGTGTTCTATGTAACTAAACTGTTCCTCTGCATCCCCGATGTGCTCATGAGTGTGTGTAAATGCACATACATATATATATGGATTTAAATATAGTATGGAAAAAAAAAAAAAGAACAAAAAACTAGAACTGTAACAGTACATTTTGATTAAACTAAAAAAGCAGAAGTGTTTATCAAAATAAGCGGTATGGCTCATGAGATGTATTACATTGTCCAACTTCTCTGCCAAGAACTACCAAGAAATATGATATATTATTATATTTCTAATACCAGACATGAAAATAACTATAAAACAGCTGTTAAAAGGAGCAACCCAGTACAACCATATATGTCTCTCTCCGTATGCTATAAATGTCTCTATAAAATTGCTATATATATGTGTATACAAATACCAAGACTTGCAGTAGCAATCATGTTTTCATGTGAATATGAACATAGGAACACTTAAATATGAACATTAGCTATGGTGCTGCTATTATTGTCATTGCTTTCTTTCTCTTACATAATAACATAATAACATAATAAACTGTATAGAGATGGATTTGATTCTTATTACCTTGCACAAGGATACAACACAGAAGTAAGAAGATAGTGACCTGTCTCATCATGGTCTCTTTAAGGCTTACATAAATGTTCTTATTATTGCTTTATCAAGCTGTGTGTTGTGTCCTTAAGATATCTCTTAAATCCTTAAAAAGTGTTTCCAAGGCCATTCAAGTTATTCAGTGTCATCACACAATTTCAAAATGAAGGTTAGAAAATCATCTGGTGATTTTTGGTTATCTTATAAAGTTGTATTCAATTAAGTTGAAAACTTCACCTGTACACAGTGTTTTTATTTTTATTTTATTTTCTCCAGGAAGACTAAATCTTTCTGTGTTCCTTAGTGGTATGTGAAAAGGCCACAAAAAGATACCCAGTCCTTCAAAATTAAGAATATAAAGACTAGTGTTGTCTTTAACAGTCACTGCCTAAAATTGCTTGCTTTACTCTTACTGTTCAAAAATTACCTAAAGAAGGCAGTGTATTTTTATACTGGGTTTATGCAACAAGCTTTTGGTAGTGGGGTGTTGCGTTAAGGGTATACCCAATTAGCTATTATAAGTCCAGTTGCATTCAGGGTACTGAACTATCATGATTATAGATTCAAAAATAATGTAGCACATTCTCACTCTAATCGCATTGCATGAACTACCATGGCCACATTTAAAGAGTTTGGTTGTGTTCAGTGAGAACTATCACAGACAGATTTAACAAGTAGTGCAATTTATTAAAGCAACAGGTACACAGATTTGTTGGACTGCTGGTGATAAATCTGCAAAACACATTCAAATACCAAAAGTATGAATAACACAGCCTGGCTATAAATGTATTAAAGGGCATAAACATGTTAAAGGGTATAAAGACTATAGAGATTTCTAAGTTTCCATGGAGACACCTGTTATAATCAAGTGTTCAAATCTTATCCAAAGGTGTCCCTTAGTTTGCATTTAGTTTCTTGCTGTTATAGTTAGTAATAGGCAATAAATTCTATGAATATCTTATGCTGAGTCTGCTTTTTATGGTAACTGGTAAGTGATCTCCCTGTCTTTATTTCAACCTTTGAGCCATTTTCCATATTATTTTCTCACCCTTTTCCTTTGAGGAAGGGAAGTAAGAGTGTGGTTGTGGTAGAGTTCAGTTGTTGATCAGGGTGAAAACACCACAATTATTATGAAATGATATAATATCTTAAAGCACAAATTAAAAATCAACCTTCTTCTAAAATTAAACTGGTTTTCCTGTTACATTACTATATGACTTATTTTAAAAGAATAATGGGCCTTTTCCATGAACTTTTAATATGATTAAAGTAATTTAGGGAGTACATCACTACTTCTAGCCCTTCAAGTCATTTTGTTCCTGATTCTAAATAATAAAGTAGATAATAAACTATACAATTTAAAACATATTGCTTCTATGAGTATTTTCAGTTTGAACAACTACAAGTACATTCATTTAGAACATATACAAATGCATTAGTTTTCACCAAATAACTGTATTAGTCTTGTCTTTTTTGATAAGTAGAATCCATTTTCATTTCCATATTTCTGAAATCATTTCAATCCTTCCAATGGACCAAACTTCAAGAAATATAATTTGTAAAGACAGGTAATATGTAATTGTAGATCAAATTAGGTCAAAAGCTTATGTTTGCTTGTTTTTCACACACTTCCAGATAAGCATCAGAGATTTATTAAACATTAAAAGTAAGAGGTCTCCAGAAGCTTGGAAAAAATAAGGAGAGTTTATGTAAGTTATGCAAGAGTTTGTTTGTTTGTTTGTTTTAATAAAACAGAATTATTAACACAAAAGTTCTTAGTTTAGAAAATTGACATTTTGAGAAGAATACAGAATTTCCAACTGTCCCCAGTCTTAAATTCTACTATTTAATTATTCAAGAATTAGCAGGAATAAAGTCTAAATAAATAAATAAATATACCCTCTTCATGTTCATTGCTCTTTAAAATTTAACTCACAATGAAATCTAATTTTGAAATAATACTCTTAGAATCTTGTTTAATTAGATATAAAAAATATAGCATGATAAACAGTAAATACCAAAGAGAAAAACTCATGCAAAACTACTTCATATAATTATCATTAATTTAATTTAAAAAGTGTATATTAATAAAGTAATTAATATCTACTTTTTATTTAAAAATAAATATTTTATCTATTAGAAAATTATACAAATATTCACATTCATCATGCAAATATTAGAAATCCAAACAACTTTTATTTTTGTTGGGACATATAATAACACTGAGAGGAAACCATGTTCACTAGGCATTGCATTTAATTTAGTCCCTTATCACAAATCTGCACATTGTGGGACAAGCAAAATCTCATTTACATTGAACTAAAAAAGAATCGGGTTTGCAATTTTTAGTAGATACATTACAACTGTAAAGTACATCTGGATACAGAAGATGTATTCATTTATTTACAACTTTCAAGACTCTGTTTTCATTTAAGGCAACACAGTGTATTAAAAATAAGATGCCTACAAGACTGGAAATACTGTAATACTGTTGTATACAGATAGCCTTTCAAAAACCAATGCATATATATATTCTTACAAGAGAGAACAGTACTGTATGGAAGTGTCAAGACCAATTTCAAAAGTGTGACGTAGTTTGTGTGTGGGTGTAATGAGTACTATACATCCCAACATACCCAAATACTGGGAAAGAAGACACATTTATAGCAATATGAAGTAGATTGAAATTCAGTTGTCAAAAATTCAATTATATCAGACCTTCTAATGTTTTGTTTGTTTGTTTGTTTGTTTGTAATGGTTTTCAAAAGATTATGTACACTAAAAAAGTAACTTAATAGTCTCTACCCCATAATATATTTTCTTTCTCAAAATTTATATTTTGCTTATTTTATTATTTATTTATTTATTTATTTATTTATTTATTTATTTATTTATTTTGTTCTCATTCACATTGGTCTGAACATATGTATAATTGTCCTCTAACTATTGATCTTAATGGGACGAGAAGAATTCACTGATCCATATAGATATTATGAATCCAATAGATATCCAATTATTATTGTCTTCCCAGGTATAAATTGAAAAATACATATACATACCCAGCCAACTTGAATTTACAAACTGAGGGAAACCCCAAGGAAAAGAAAAAATAGAGTGGGTACAATGAAGGAAAACATGAAAAAGAAAAGATCAATATCAGCCAGTCATATGCTACTTCTTGAGATCAGCAAGCATATTAAGAAAGCATTCTTAAAACATCCTGAAAATAAGTGCAAGTCCACCAAAGTAAGTTGCTAGGAATTACCTATCCATTTATGCCTTTTAATCTTTCTACAAAACCATGATAGATTAATTTATGACACTCTTCAGATGACTGAGCTGTCATGAATAAATAGATGATTTGCATTCATTTATACCTTTTTGATTTGGTTTGGTTTGGCTTTTGACCTACAATAATATTATTTTCCCATAACTATTTAATCCCACCAAAATTTAGGATGAATCATAATATTGTATTTGGCAAAAGTACTGAATATAAAATGGGCACATGAAATGTGACAGGAGATGTAGCAGTTCATGGCAGTGAGATACCACTCAGGAAAAAGTGAAAGGTATGTTGCACTAGAAGCTTGGGAGCTTTTCTTCATCAATTAAAAAATGCTGCCTGGTCTATAGTATATCAGTTTTTGAGATTCAGTTAAAGCATGCTACAAACCACAAGAATTAAATAGTGCTGAAAAAACAATCTGATTGCAAATATATTAACAGAATACAAGCAATGATAAATTGCACTCAATCTGTCAATAATAGTACATATCATTATGAACATAAAACATCAGTATTCATTACACATATAACACACAGCATTTTCCTTATAACATTCATGGAAAGGATATGGCAGATAAAGATATTTTTATGTACCTTCACATTCACATTTCACTCTCTTCTCATTTTTATAGTAACCAAGTTCTTCATATTTTAATGTGTAGTTTATGAATTCCCACAACATTTGTATTTCACCAGTTACATCCTGTATCGCAAAGAAGTCTCACTTGTATACCATATGCTACTAAGTAAATTAGTAACAAAGATGATGCATAGATTAGGCAACTGAAATTAATTTAAGCATTAGTAGAAATCTGTGTGCTCTACTGGGATTATCACAATCCATCCAGATTTCTATATGTTCTTGAGGTACTTTTTTATTAATAGTAGTAAAAAGCAAAAAGAAAGAAAGAAAGAAAGAAAGAAAGAAAGAAAGGAAGGAAGGAAGGAAGGAAGGAAGGAAGGAAGGAAGGAAGGAAGGAAGGAAGGAAGGAAGGAAGGAAGGAAGGAAGGAAGGAAGGAAGGAAAGAAGGAAGGAAGGAGGGAAGGAAGGAAGGAAGGAAGGAAGGAAGGAAGGAAGGAAGGAAGGAAGGAAGGAAGGAAGGAAGGAAGGAAGGAAGGAAGGAAGGAAGGAAGGAAGGAAGGAAGGAAGGAAGGAAAGAAGAAAACAGTCTTCCAGGGATTCTGTGCAGATCTTCAGGGATAACAAAACAGTCTGTTCTGCCTGTTTCTACAAGTGAAGCCTACTGCTAATATTTATGTTATTTATGTTGGTGCTTTTTGAACCCATTGACAACATTCACCAATCCAACAGCAAAGATTTCATGCATGCTATTGTAGGTTTGTTTGCTTGGTTTGTGTTTTTGGTGGTTTTTGTTTTTGTTTTCTTCAATTAATAGATACCTACATGGCACTTTAACTATATAAATATTCATGGATCAAAGACTGAAGAAAAAGATATCATTAATAAATGCTCTGTAAGATCTTATATGAGCAATAAAGATGTATAAAAACAGAGTAAATGGGAAAAAAATCCTCTCCTCCAAAAACCAAGTTTCTTCTGTGTTGTAATTAAAAAATAAAACTGATTATTCCTTGATTTCAACACATTGTTCACCTAAAGATACAAGTTCAGAATGAGTAGTTACCATTCTGAAATTCACTGTTGTTTACAGCAGTAATAGAAGTGACTAACAACCAAAACTTCCCTGAATTTCGTTCTTTTTTGTTTTTAATATTGGTCAACTGTCACATTCTTCTATCTATCTATACATAGGTAGGTAAGAGGAAGTCTGAGAAAGATTTCTTCTTTTCCTATAGGAAAACAAAACAATTATATATATATAAAATATATTTATAAAATATATATTTTGCTCCTGTTCTTAATTGCTCTTCACTGATAGACAAATATCTTTGCAAATCGTAACCTGACTGAGGGTCTCTACTGTTCACTGAAGATAACACAGTGAAAAAATATTGCATGTTTTCTTACTTATTTTTAAATGAATGGCATATTTTTACTTTTTTCTTCTCTTTGAAATTACCTTCCTGGAAAAAAAAAAAATAAAAAAAATGGCAGAGGAACTTGATTTACCTGAAATAAATCTACTGATTAGTATAGGAGTGTCTTTTAAAACTCCTGAGGGAACTTTAAAGGTAGATTTTGATGATACCAAGTCTGATTTTGATGATAACTAAGTTGAAACAGTCATTGCATTTGACTTATCTGCAAGCAACACATGATTGTTTCTATTTATAGCATTAAAACTATATTTTAGTTTTCTAAGAACATGCCGCTTTAAGCATTAAGTAAATTAGAACTTCATTCATGTAATGTTTCTACAAGTAAAAGAACAAGAACAGCAAAAACAAACAACAACAAACAAAGTCTAGGTTATGTGCAGGAAACAAGTGACAACTGCAGTACAGTAGTAACATTGATAACTGTGAGCATGACAAATGGAATGCAATAAATGGTCCAGGGTTTGCTGTACATTCCCTTTGCATGCAATACACCGTTCTGAACACACGTTTAAATCAGTTGAAGAAACAGAACATGATAATGATAACAAAATAATGACTGTAAACTTCAGTAGGTATGGATTAAATCTGACATCTTGACAGCAAACACACTTCTGAGGTGTTACCTTAAGAGAATGACAAACAAGTAAATACTGCATATTTAGCTCATACAGAGATACAGTTTTAAAAGTATTAGCCACCCTTATTTCCCAGATAGAATGGAATCTGGTCAAGGACATCAAGGGCAACTTCTAAAAATACCTCAATGACAAAAGGAAGACTAGGGAAAATATGGGCCTGCTCCAAAAGGAAACAGGAGATCTGATTACCAGGAACAGTAAAAAGGTCAAGGTACTGAATGCCTTCTTTGACTCAGTCTTTACCAGCAATACTAGCCTTCAGGAATCCCAGATCTCTTAGGCCAGACTGAAAGGCTGGAACAAAGATGGTCCCTTTGTTGGAAGAAGAATAGACAGGGAATAGTTGAGCAAACAGGGCATTAGCAAGTCCCTGGGTTTGGGGTGGAGTGGCTGACTCACTGGAGGGCTGTGCAGCCATTCAGAGGGACCTGGACCATCTGGAGAGGTGGGCTGACAAAAATCTCATTAAGTTCAAGAAGAAGAAGGAGTTCAGTGTCCTGTATATGGGGAGGAACAGCCCCAGGAACCACTGTTTACTGAGGGCCACCCAGCTGGAAAACAGCTCTGAAGAAAAGGACCTAGAAGTACTGGTGGACACCAAATTGAATGTGGGCCAGCAATGTGCAAAATTCTTGGATGCATTAGGAAAAGTATCACCAGCAGGTCAAGAGAGGTGATCCTTGCCCCCTGTTCAGCATTGATGAGGCTGTGCCTGGAGTACTGTGTGCAGTTCTGGCACCCCCAGTACAGGAGAGACATGGACACGGAAAGAATCTAACAGAAATCTTCAATTATCAAGATTATCAAGATTTTACTGTACCAGTGATGGAACATTGCTAAAGGTTTCCCAAAGAGGGTGTAGAGTCTCCCTCCTTGGAAATCTTCAAAAGTCATCTGGATGTGGCCCTGGGCAACCTACTCTAGGTTGCTTGAGTACAAGGGTTGGACCAGAAGACCTTCAGAGGGCTCTTCCTACCATTGTCATTCTCTGATTCCCTGTATAAAGATCGATTCGTATTTGGTATATTAAAGCATTATCTGTAATAAATTCCTGTACAGCTGCTGAGTTCACCATTTAAACGCCAATTATGGCTGGCAGGTAAGGTCACATATTGGAGTGAGGAAAACAATTGGAGACTACAGGAAGTTTGGAACAGGAGTAGAATTGTTGGTGATGATAGCACATGACAGAGCTTGCTCCATCCACACTACTCTGAAAATATGCAACGTAATCAGCATAGTGCCAAGACTGAGGAATGATATCTGCCACATATAGTGTTTTTTTTTTCAGTTTCCCAAGTTGATGAAGCCCACACAGACGCATCCTGCCTGCAAATAATAGCTGTGTAGATAAATCCATATATCCACAATTGTTCTACTTAGACTACAGTGTTCTAAGTATTTTTATTTTTATTTTTATTTTGGCATTGCTGTATTGTGTAGGCAACTGGGAAGAGGCTGTTGTAATTACAGAGCAAAGATTAGTTCAGAGTCCAGGACAATTTGAAATCAAAATTCATCCTAAAACTTAAACCATATTGCTATTCTTTCTGTAATATGTAGTAATACGTATTTATTACTATGCCTTGCAGAGAAAGAATATCATCCAAAATCTGAATAGTTATGGCAAGAAATATGTCATAACATTATTTATGTTTATACCCCTGTTCCATCAATACCTCATCATATTTCCTTTTATGCTAGTTCCTGTATACATGCTGCATTGTTCCTCACTGACAACACATACCTGGAGAATTTACAGTAACCAAAGATAAGAGAAGCTAACTGAATTTAGGAAAATGCAATTTACCCATTGAAGGAAGATGTTATAACATAAAAAAGTTGTGTGGAATCATATATACAGTGTCTTCACACAAAATTCATGGGGAAAAAAAAAAAAGATACATATGTCAAACAGACAAATATGTTAAATAAGTTTTATTACTTTCATATATTTGATGTACTGTTATATCTAGACTCTTGTTGAAATTAGGGTTTTATTTTGCAAGGCACAGCATAATTATTAGGGAGATTAATAACTTTCTACTCAAGTTTACAGGAATATTGAAAGAATGGAACAGAATGAAATAAAACTTTATTATTTATTTATTTATTTATTTTTGGGTGGAAAAGTAGTGAGAACTCCTAAGGATATTTAGGAAGGACACTTGAGCAATGACAGTCTTTGCTAACTAGTGAATTGACTTTTAAACTGTTAAAAAGGCTAATTTGAAATATTTATTGCTTAAATGATGATAAACTAGAGATTGGTTATTATGGGGGGGGTTGGGGGGGGAAGGTGCTTTTGGTTTCTTTCCTTTGTTTCTCACTTCTCTAGCTTGTTAGTAATAAGCAATAAATCTTACTCTCCCTATGCTGAGTCTGTTTTGCCCGTTACAATAATTACTGTGTGATTTTCTCATCCTTATCTCAACCTTTGAGCCCTTTTGACATATTTTCTCCCCATTCCTCTTTGAGGAGGGGGAGTGAGAGAGCGGCTGTGGTGGAGCTCGGCTGCCCACTCAGGCGGAACCACGACAGCAAGGCTAATCAACCATGTCTCATGTCTGACTTATTAGACAAAGTTTCACCACCACAGGTCTTCTCAACATACTGTATTTTAATATTGAAGGAAGAGATCTTCTGGCATATTGAAATTATTAACTTGCTTTATATATATATTGTTATATATATATTCCTTGTAAAGTGGATCACTCAAGGTTTAAAAATGGAATTAAATTATAAGATGTGGATACGAGATGTGTTGTAGACACATTATTAGATTGTGGCAAAAAATGTGCACATAGAAAATTAGGAGTTTTCCCCCTCGTAAAGGGATCTAACCAAATGAGAACTGGGCAGTATGTGGCACCTGAAACCTTCAGAGCCATTGTACGACTGTGGAGAGTGACAAACATTTCCTTCAGTATATGTCACTAATATATAGCAGCTCTGTGAATTACTGACATAGGACCAGCTCTGCATCATGGCTGATTGACAATGCTGCTCAACAGGTAAATAGGGTTTCTAGTTAGGCAGTGCCTTTGTGTAGTCAAGACTAGATTGCTGCAATTACTTTTCTGAATGTCCTGATCATATCTTTCTAATATCACATCTTTTTTAAAAAACAAAGTTCTCGTCTCTATGTGTGCCACAGGTGTCAGCATATCAGATGAAATTTAAAACCCTTAACACAAATTCATGAAGACTTCAAGCTGCAGAAGCACAGCTTTCAAACTATGTATGATACAGCTATTATGATATAGCTTATTCAGTTAGCCACATTTTACTGTATCACATAGCTGTCATTGATATGTATTCATACTTTCATGAGTGTAAATTTGTGATAATGTGTAATAAAGTAAAAATATCACATTTTCAAATACCACACAGTATTGAATATCAAAACATTTTTTATCAAAATGCTAGTAATATATTGTCCATTTGATATTGTCAGAAGTTTAATCCACTTTCTTTACGTCAAACAATACTCATAAGGATCCTGCATTCAGAATATAGATGAAAATACTACTGATATAAAAAGGGAGAAAAAACAGCTTACTGTTCTATAGTTAAAGGCATACAACTAATAGTAACAAAACTATTTTGTTCATTTTGCTCAGAAATACATTAAAAATGCATGTCTTACATAATAAAAGGCTATTCTCAGTCATTTTTCTAACCACAATCATACTTCTAAGGTCTGAAGCAGGTGGCTACATAATAAAGTCATTTTTATTAGAAAAGTTCTCCTTGGTAAATTTTAATCTTGGGTATAAAATGAATTTTTCATTAGAAATGTTCAGAGAAAAAGTATGTAAAAATACTGGGTCAATGATATATACATGATTCTGCTTTTAATGGTACTTACCCTGGTAATTTCACACCGCTGAATTGCATTATGGCCTGAAGACTCTACTGAATAAGGTGAAATAATACAACATTTCTATCTTGTCCAAATTACACACAAGATGATGCATTAACCAGTAAATACGGTGTACTCAAATTAATTGATAGAAAGAAATAAAATAAAGAGGTATAATAAATAAATATCTGCAACATGACATTCATCAAGAGCAAGTACAAGGCCTTTGGGTAACTTATATTCCTCAAAACAAAGTTTCTTAAAACTGGTCTCACAGAGGCACAAACAACATCACTTATTGGCTTGGCTCTGGTCCCTTTGGAACCTGCTGAAATTGGCCCTTGTCTAACATTGGGCAGCTTCTAGATTCTCCTCACAGAAGCCACTCCTGCAGCTCCTCCCTACCAAAACCTTTCCATGTAAACCCACTACATATGGGCTTATGTATTTTTTAGAGAATATCCCTCAAGACTCAAAATTTCTGTGCTTCACCTCAAGCTGGAAGCAAGTTCCATAGCACGTTTGCAAAAACATTTTCAGAATTCTCAGGCATAGAAGAATGAAAATAGTATATTTGCTGACGAAATGTAATTTCCTTATGCAGGAGTTATTTAAATATCTTAAAAAAAAAAAAAAAAAGAAAGAGCGTTCAAGCTGAATATTTGGTACCACTGTGCTACAAGCAAACATCATTTGTGATAGGGGGAACTCATCTACATAAGCTATGTTTTGTAAGGTTTGACTAAAGGTACTTAATTTATTTTTTTTCTCTATAATAATGAAAAAATCTAAGAGGATTTAAGTATAAGCTGCAGCTATGATAGAGCTCAATAATGTTAAGTGGTGACTACAAATTGGAAGATAACAAATTGGAGATTAGCTTGTCAAATTTATCATCTCCCTTTTGCTCACAGTTTTAAAAAGCATTTTTCCGTACAACAGTTGAGCACGTTTCAGGGCTAACTGTTGAACATTGGTTCTCTAGCATATCAAAAATTAAACAGAGAATGGAATAAAAATATTTGCCCGTTTACTTTTTTTTTTTTTTTGGTAAAATAAAATATTTTGAAACACATAATGATTTATTAAAATTGGAAATCGCAGCTCTCCTGAGCTGTTTCTTGAAGGCTGATTTTTATTGGCTTTGTTACACTGCTGACATAAGTAAACCCTTTCCTTTGATGTTACAGTTTATGGGACTGCTTAGCTATTAAAAACTCTGTGTTACTTAATTGTGTTTGAATAAACGTTTAAATATATGAATGGATACTCAAGTTCCAGAGGACTAAAGACTTATTGCTCTTGATGAGAAAGATTACTATGACTTTCTGAATAAAGAAATAACTTCATATTTATTTATTTATTTATTTTTATTCCTGTATTTCTATGCATTAGATTATAGACACTGTATTTAGATTCTTATTTTTAAATTAAGAATAACAGAAAATCTCAATTTTTATTTTCTAGGCACAGTCAAGTCAAATTTAGTTATATAAAGTCAAACTTTGCATAATTTGTGTATAATTATATTTTGTGTTGGAAAAATGTGCTTATTTTTCTTCATTGTTTTCTAGTTCAGTCTTTTCTTGAGAGCAGTCTGGTGACAGTGGTAAAAACAGAAAACAATCTACAGAACTCATAAAGAATTTGATTTCATCATCAACTGCATGAAATTCTACTTCCTCTTCAAAAGTCAGTGCTGTCTTCATTGCAATTCTCTGTCTCATAGCTGCAACTTGAATTGTAAATATCAGCAGTGTCCAGAAATGCTAATTATTATTTTATAGCTACAACAGTTTTCAACTTGTACACTAGCATTAAATGACATCAAAGTGTGTTCCTTCCCCACCCCCTTTTAAAAAAAGTTTTTAACCAGTGGTTAGAAATGGATGTCAGGCAACCTCAAACATCTCGTAACCCATGTAGCAAATACTAGAAATTAAACTTCAAGACTTATGGTTCTTATGGTTCACTTTGAACTTCTCTTAAGTAGATTGATATTTTGATAATATCAAATTACTGTGAGCTGATTGTGTTCTAAGAATATTTATTCAGTGTAATGTATTTTGATTATTTAGATTGTTTTTTTTATTATTATTATTATTTATACCAATAACTACATATTCCTAGGGCTCAAAGTTACTTTTTACTCATTTCAGAATTTACTTGGTGTTTAGTCTCACTCTACATTTTGGCTTTCAGTAGTCTTGCTTTCAAAAATACTCATTGTGTTTAAAATCTATTGCTTTTTCATTTCAGAAATATAATTTAGTGCTCTTTTGAAAGCACTTCATACTGCAAGATGTGCTACTTATATATTAATTTGGATTAAATATATATATATATATCTTAATTTTACCCCAGACTTCTGTCTGTCCATAACGCTTAAAATGAGGGTCACTGTTAAATCTTAATATTTAAAATTAAGTACATCAACAATTCATTGCATTATAAGTTAGGAAAATAATATATTCTATTTCAAACGGGTCAGCGTAATGCATTACTTATGATGTAATTGACCGGGATAATGGATTTAATCTTAGTATCAGTATGAAAGTATCAATACTTTTTAAAAATTTTCATTAGAATTAGTTTTCCAGTTCTAATTTTCACATAAAAAGTTGTCATTGTTAAATTATAAATCAGTGCTATCTCTAAGGAAAAAAAATGCCAATAAGGAGAATTATATCAAACATTTCTAGCAGCAGTCTGGGATACTATAAAGACTCTGTGAACTGAGACATACAAAGGGAGGTTTTAACTCTCTGGCTATCATCAGACCACTTCATTTACTTGGCTTCATTTACAATTGGCTATCCATCACAGGCACACAGGATTCTACAGGCTGTTCAACAGATTTTGAGGACACTATATATTCCTGCTGTAGGGTCTTTTTCTACATATGTGTGTGGATACTTACATGTTCTAAGCATGTTTAATAGGACATAAAATTCTAACATAGAATCACAGCAGAAGAGGGATGGTCTGGCTGCAGGAGCAGCACAACTGAATTTCTCAGTAAGTTTCTATAGTCTACCTGTCTTTGCATCTTTGTCTTTGATGTTATTTGCTGCTAGTCCTTGTTTTTAATTAACAATGTATTCTACTAAGCAGAAAGTTCCTAAATGAATCTCATTTAAAATCTCATTTAGAGGCAGGAAAGGATCAGTCAGGGTTTAAGTTTTTGTAAAGGCAGGAGTGAAAAGGGTGACAATGTTCCATTTCCTGCAAGAAGCCAAAGAAGGATAAGTTGGTTGTACTTACTCTCCTGTTTTCATTGATGTTTTCATGATGAAAAATGTTTGTGATGGAACAAATAGTGGTACCATGGTGTCCTAAGATAGAACCTTTTTTTTTTTTTTCCCGTAATTTTTTACCTTCAGCCATCATGACTGATTTTACAATCAGTCATGCAAATCTCCCTATGTTTTGAGACACTGACTGTAATATGTTGCAGTCAGTATATTCTATATATAATATATATATAATATAATATATAGAATATATAATATATTCTAATTATTCTTAATGTTAAACATCAATGTGAAGATCTCATCAATGGTGCAGTAAGTTTGAAGTAATACAGATTTCAAATTGGAACAATTGTTCATGGGCATAGGTTAAATTAATTGAACAGTAACACACACATGGAATACTTACATTTTTATCAATTTCAAATATAGCCAGATTTTGCCTGCTATTAAGGTGAAGCATTAACTTAATATAATGTACATTATTTTGTCTCCAGTTATTATCTAATTTGTCCTCATCCCATTAATTTTCCTCCTTCTGTTCACAGGCAGGTTGGATGGGGCTTTGAGCAATCTGTTCAAGTGGAAGGTGTCCCTGCCTTTGGCAGGGATGATCTTTAAGGTCCCTTCCAACCCAAACCATTCTGTCTTCATATTTTTACTTTGTTTCTTTTTATTTGTTTGCCTGAACAGTCTTCTCTCGAATTAGATGAGAAAAAAGAGTCTAAGGTTAGAAATGACATGTCATGAAAATCCTAAACCTTGTTTTTTTAAACCTCAGATCAAGATAGATGTATTTTAAGATGCCATCTGGTATCTTCATACAAAACAACACAAATTTTGTAATGAAAGGGATTTTTTTATTAGACAATTATTGTTATCTAAGAGTGCTGATTTACATGAAATGAAGATTATTTAGCAGTGTTCAATTGATTTGTGACACTACGCCAGTTTGTTCTCTTATGTTTAATGGATATAATGCAAAACTTAACAGCCAAAGCAAAGCTTTTGCAATGACCTAGGAACACATTAAACTATGAATCAGAAAGCACTTATAAATATGAAAATCCATCAAACATGTTATTTATTTATTTGTTTTTAATGGTAAGGACTCTTCTGCTCAGTTGGACTTGTACCTACTCCCAGTATGCACCCTCCCTAACTGTGAAAGGACAATTGCTCAGTCATGAAACTAATTCTTAAATGATCTTTCATCTTAAGATTAATTATTTTGTATCTCCTGTTCAAGACTGAACCTAGGAATGGTTGCTTTTTTCCAATGCTACCAAGTTAGTTGTGAGTGAAATCTCTTCCACAAACCATCATAAAAAAAAAAAAAATCCTGCTATTATTTGGAAAATGTTAACTATTTAATTTCAGAATGGTTTGAGGGATACATTTTATGAAGATCTGAGTGTCAAAAAGCTGCTAAATGCTGTGTTGTCTTATCTAAATTTTAAACACCCATCTCCCACAGCTGAATCTAAAAATCTATATTCCAAGTCTTAATTCCACAGATTTTACAATTAGAAATGTCAAGTAAATACAGTTCATAGGTTTGGATGTTGAGCATGGAAACATAGTACTGGCTAGCTGGTAAAAGCTGAGCACAAGGTATGCTATGTTACCTTAGAGTTTGAGACTACATAAATAACTAGTAAAGAAATAGGTCACAAACTGTGATCTATTTCTGAGAGCTCATGTCAAGACAAGGATAAAATCCTTATGGCCTAGGGTTTTTTCCTAAAACATGATGGCTTCATACATACTGCTTAAGCCCATGCAGTCTCCCACATAATGCCTGGGAATTGTGCCAAGGTGCTAATTGATACAAGTGGAAAACATGCCAGGGAATAAATATTCTGACAAATGGCACAGATGATCAACTGCTAAGGTCTGTCATACTGCAGGCATGTTCAGTTTACTAGTATACAAAGAACTCAAGTGATTACGTC
This sequence comes from Anas acuta, assembly GCF_963932015.1. Taxonomy (NCBI): domain Eukaryota; kingdom Metazoa; phylum Chordata; class Aves; order Anseriformes; family Anatidae; genus Anas; species Anas acuta. The sequence goes on from NC_088980.1 coordinate 142,070,366, forward strand.
AGTGCTACAAAAATGCTTTTCCATCTGCTCAAAACAAGGTCTTGTTAATTATAACCCCTGGAACTATTCTTATAGAGATCAAACTGGGATCACGGTTTTATTTTTCATTTTGATGCAGTCACAAGAGGAAGATGTGTTGTGAGTGGAGAAAAGGCAATCTGTGAAATGGAGACTCTCTGTAAGATTCTCTGGGAATCACTGTTAATAACAGCGTAAGCAGAAAATCAGACCCCCACTGTAAACATTTGAAATTAAATTTCCAGACAAATTGATTTATTATTATTATTATTTTTTTTTTTTTTAAGCACAATCATGTGGTGGGAAAAGATACTTGTAGATATTTTTACTGACACCTTTCAGATAGAATACAAAACCTGAATGCCAGTAAGACTGTTGTTTGGCTTGATGAAAGATGATGCTGTAAGACTTTGTATTCCTAGTGCAAATGACTAATAGAGACCACATAAATTGCATTCTGAAAGCATTCCTTTCTCCTACACCAAAAAAAGCCCAGACTGTTGAGGTCACACAATAAATATATACACTGTAGGTGCTGATGTTATCTAATGTAAGTCACGGATTATATATCTTGCATACATATGTGCTTAAACACTCAGACTTTTGTGTGTTTATATACTGCAGAAGATGTGCCTAGACTAGACTATTTACTTGAAGTTTCTACACTACTTTATAGACAACTAAAATAGGAAAAATCTGAGGTTGGGCATATTCATCCTCAGCTTAAATAAATATTTTCAGAATTCACATTTATTTTTTAATGTGATTATAAGTAAATTGCTATCTTTCCGACTATTTATTTAACATATAAACTCCTGGCCACTTGCCTGAATTTTAATTCTCTAAATTACATTAACATTCATTTAAAATAAACAAACAAACAAACAAACAAAAATAAGTCATTACATACAAACAAACAAACAGTTATATAATTAAAAATGGTAAGACTATCATTTCTTAGTTGTGTACACCTTCATATTTAAATTCTGTGTTTTAAAGGCCTGAGAATATCTAGAATGCTTTCAGAACCAGCTTCATCTGGATCAGTTTTTAAATCTGTTAATTAACACAATTAATTTTTTATGACCAGTTTCATAAACATTTGAATTAAAATTAAATAAGCTGCTATTATTTTTCTCCATATACCATACAACAAATCTTCTGAAGTCTCAAAACGTATTAGAGAGAAGAAAAGCATTTATGAATGTTTTGGGTTTGGAAAAGGCACAATACAGTGGACATTAATACAGAATATACACAAATTTCTGGACAAGTTTAAACCATTTATAACACAATTATCAATTATGCTTGCAACACAGAGTTTAAATTTTCAGGAACTCTTAGGATAAATTTCTACTGAGTTTTCTTTATTTTCTCTTTTTTTCACTGTGAAAGTTTTGGTTTTGGTACACTTCCTGATCTTGATTGTGTCATCATGACCTGAGTTACAGAGAAAACAAGTCACCTGGGGAAGATTAGTAGCTCCAAAGAATCCATTAGAAAGGTTGGGTTTCTTAAATCTAGTTCTTTTATTATAGGCAAAGGTGAACATGTAACAATAACTCTCTTTAATTAAAGTTCATTCCAAGACTGTGATTAATAAAGCTGATATAAGTGTTGCTCAACAGACAGACATGATAAAAAAGCTGAAAAAACTACTCCTGCTCCACAGAAGTAGGTCATATGCATCACTCATTGCTGTTTTGCTGGATCAAGTGCTTAGATATTGCCAATGTGTAAAAGCAAAACACAATATAACAAACCAAATACAGCACCAAAAAAACAATAATCAAATTTTCCAGGACAGCAGAAAACAAATCCAGCCATCTATAAAAGATATCTCTGAACAGTTCATCTAAAGTCCATTGATAATTAGTTGAAACTGGCATCTTTAAAAAACAATTAATGAAGGACATCAGCTTTAGAATGAGCCTGTCCAAAACAAGCCAGGAAAGATAAAGCCTTCACCTATGGTAAAAGGAACAGAACTTCCCTTCAGACATCAATGTTTTAAACAATTGTGACTAAAGGAGACGAATCTGACCCATAATCATTTATTTAATATTAATATCAATTATTTAATCAATTATTTATTCATTTACTTAATATTGATTTGGTAACCATTGTTTACCAAAATTAAAATATAAGAAGTAAGTCTTATCTGAGTTATTTTCTGTCTTTTATTTCCACAAGTATTTCCACTTCTTAATAACTTTTTTTTTTTTTTTTTCCTGTAAATAATTATGCAGGTTTTGAATTGTTCAGAGATTAAATCTAAGGAAGTCCTCCAGCTACACAAGCACCAGAACAGATTAGATTTCATTCACAATGATTCCATCTATGGAAATAACTACTACAGATACTTCAGATAGGATTTTCTATTTAATCTGCATTAAATTGAAAGCAGCTGTACTGTGTCCTATATAATTAGATATACCATCTTAGTCTTATACCATCTTAGTCATCATCAGATATCCCTGCTGGAAGTTGATTTTATTACATTGCCAGTTATTAGAATTCATTTTGTCCTTTATTATTTTTGACAGAGGGTAAAGTCTGGACATTGAGAAAGAAGAATATATTTAACGTATTTAATAAAGGCAAAACAAAGCTTTAATTTTCAGTGCATGACCACTGTTCTTTTTTAACATGTACATGAATTAGAAATGATAGATTCACCATGAAAAAATAATAAAGTAAAAAAATAATGAAAAAATAATAAAGTAAAAAAATAATGAAAAAATATTATCAATAAAACTAATAATTAAAGCATATGCATAGATAGGTACAAAATCAGTGGACAATACTGATCATTTCCATCATATTATTTGAAAATTCGAAGCTGAAATCAGGAAAATGCAAGAAATGTGACCTGGAGTGCTTTTAGTTCCCTTTTCTGTAAATGGATGAAATAACCTGCAAAGAACAACTTCCACATTATGTGTATATTTATTATTATTATATATATATAACATATAATAAATTTTGTATAGTTGGCTTGGTAATCATGCCTTCAATTCACCCATAAAATTCATATTAGTGTAAATGGTTGATGTAAAAATGAAGCAAATGCAAGGATTTATTCTAAGTCCTATGGCCCTCTGGAGTGCTGCAAGGCTGTCAGTTTGCATTAGAAGATATTTCCTTGCATTTGGTATCGTGAAAAAGGACTGACAATTTGAGATATACAAGCAAAGTTTTGTTTCCTTATTATTGGCTGCCAAACATTCTAACATATTTTTCTTCTCCAAGTTAAATGTATCATTTGATTATCATAATATGTGGTCAGTCATTCCAAATTAGATGGTAAATTTTACCCTCAGCTGCACTTTATAGGCAGCTATGCCAGAACCTACAGGCAGAATTTGATAGTTGAACAGATATAGAAAATAAATAAATAAACATAAATCCTGTAATGCAGAAGCAGGTAAAACAGAACATATACAACATTTGATTTTACTTACTCTTCATTTTGTCTTCTTTTGTTACAGCTTTATCTGGAATATTTTTCCACTAAAATATCAAATATCACTATCCCAGATCACTGAAGGTTCATTGTACTAACATTGTCCTATCAAACCATTTGTCATTGTTGCTAACATGAATAGAATTCATTCCTAGTTACCTTTATAAAGATTCCAGTTAGGCATATCCTAAATAAACCACTTATTCTGAAAAGAAGATTGCTTTGCACACAGACTATATTTATGTTGCTACCTTGCTACTGTATTCAAAACCCCTATTTGATACATCTCAGTTACTACCCAAAATTTTTCATGCAATCTAAACCATATCGTGCTAGTGGAAATGATAAGAAGGGAATACCAGCTCAAAGGCTGCTTTTCACACAAACAGAAGATAAACAAAAGCTATGCTTGTGAACAAACTGGTAAGATGTGCATTGTCACTAACTTTGTATGTCAGTATCTCTACTTTCATTTCTGTATGTATGTTCAAATACATGCTGGAGATAAAACAGTAAAGTAAAATGGTAAGGAGAAAGGAAGCCGGAAGGTAAGATGAGAAAGATTTTAAAGACTAGTTCACTATCCTCTTTCTTTTACAAGTCCATTTCTGTGGGAGCCTATAAGCTTGAGCAGATACCCCCAGACATCACAGCTCCTCTGCCACTCACACAAACATATAATAGAAAATAAAAATACAATGTTCCTGTCAGCCTTGGAGTCAAAGGCCTCGGACTCTTTGCGTTTGAAAACTGAAAGGGCTTGAAAAGTTCCTCCTTCACAATTTAAAAAATGTCTTATCAGTTTTGCTGCTGTTATGCTGTTGTACCCAGCAGAAATGCTGACAAGAAGCATTTTTAATTCAAAGTTTCTGCTCAATAGTTCACAGCAGAGAAGTGACCTAGAATCCTCTAGATTTTCTATGTCAGACAAACTGTCAGTTAAAGACCCTGGAGAGATTATTTTTAAAATATCACTGTATCTGAAAGGAAGTTCCTTTCTGAAAGGAAGCATCCTGGGTCCCACCTTGTCTACACAGACATTGGTGTAGATGGGTTGGGGACAGAGGAGGTGTAGAAGGAGGAAAGAGAGGAGAAGTTGTCATGATTTGAGAATAATAAGTAAAATCTCAATAATGTTACTGCATGCATGAAACGTCACAGTACCCTTTGTATAGATTTAGGTATAAAACTTCAAACTTGCCTTTTAGTTACTCTTCCAAGAAAAGAAAAGAAAAAATAAATTCCAAAATCTTTGTCAAATGTACAATTAAAACCTTGACTGACATTTTCTGTGTCCTTTTGAGTCCTTTCTGAGTCCTTTGTCCAGTCTTGCAATTTTTTTGGCTTCAATAGTGACTTTCTCAGGAAGGCTTTTATGCCTATTTTATTTTCTTAGTTTTCCTTTTTCATGTCACTATAATCAAGTTGGAGTTGATTTGCTGGAGGGAAGTCCCTGGACAGGATGGGTTGATGGGCAGAAGCCAATGGGATGAGGTTCAACATGGATAGGTGCCAGGTCCTGCACTTTGGCTACAAGAACCCCATGCAATGCTACATACTTGGGAGAGAGTGGCTAGAAACCTGTGTAGAGGAAAAGGATCTGGGGGTGCTGATTGATGCTCACCTGAACATGAGCCAGCAGTGTGCCCAGGTGGCAAAGAAGGCCAACAGCATCCTGGTTTGCATCAGGAATAGAATACCCAGCAGGACCCCAGGGAGGTGATTGTTCCCATGTACTCTGCTCTGGTGAGGCCACACCTCAAGCACTGTGCTCAGTTTTGGGCCCCTAACTACAAGAAGGACACTGAGGTCCTGGAACATGACTAAAGAAGGGCTACAAAGCTGGTGCAGGACCTGGAACACAAGTCGCATGAAGAGTGGTTGAGGGAACTGGGATTGTTTAGTCTGGAAGAGGCTCAGGGGAGACCTTATTGCTCTCTACAACTAATGGAAAGGAAGTTGTGGGGAGCTGAGGGTTGGCCTCTTCTCACAGATAATTAGTGATAGGACTAGAGGGATTGGCCTCAAGTTGCACCAGGGGAGGTTAAGGTTGAAAATTAGGAGACATTTCTTCTCAGAAAGAGTAGGCATTGGAACAGGTTGCCCAGGGAGATGATAGAGTCACCGTCCCTGGGGGTGTTCAAGGAAAAGTTGGACCTGGTGCTTAGAGACATGGTTTAGTGGATGACATTGGTAGTAGGGTGATGATTGGCCCAGATGATCTTGAAGGTCTTTTCCAACCTTAATGATTCTATGATTCTATGAACAGTAAAAAGCTTTCCCAAAAAGTCACCACCAGAGATCCTTATCAAAAGGTCATATCAGTAATGTTGTGGGGGAAATAAGACCCAGTGAGTAATCAGATCTCTTTAGTAGGCCCTGGGACTCTACAAATTCTCAGTCTTCCCCTTGATCCTGCTATGAGAAACCAGGGATCTTAAAGGAGCTGGATAATAGTAGGAAATATGATTTCAATAAATTAAATCATACAAAAAAAAATATATATGTATATAACCTGTAGATCATAAAAGTATACAGCAGAATCAATCTCTCAGCCCTTTGTCTTGTGTATGCTGTGCAGCACATTCAACTTAAAAACCATTTAGGAACAGGAGACATTTTACATTTCTTTGTAAAATGACATGTAAATTAATGATACTTTAAAAATATCTAAAATGTTAGATTTCATTAGATTTCACTTAATTTCATTTCACTAGATGATAAAGTGGAACAATTATACTTTTAGAAAGGAAAGTCACAATCAATATTATGAGTTTTGCTTGCACTCAATATCTATTGCATTAACTTCAGAAAATGGATAAAAAATAATTACCATAATGCAAGTATATTCTAATGGAGTGGAATACAACACAACATCTATGCGTTTTTGTGCTTAGGATTATGCATACTACAAACAAAAGAATTCTTGGCATTAAAAACAAATCAATTACGTTACAAATATTTTTCCAAATTTTAGCTCTAACCACCACGTTTTCCTACTTTTTATAATACAAATCATAAGAAGGAGACTCCATTTTGAACTCAGTGTTACAAATATTTTAGAAATTAATAGTAACCAACTAAGTATGATAACTTAGTTACAAATCTACTATTTGAAATTATAGTAGTGGTCATTGCATTTTTATTTATATTGTTAATTTATTTTTTTTATTCTTAAAATGGTATGATTGCAATTAGCAATATTCATTAAAACAATGTTAACTAGAAAGTCATTTTGGCTTTGCATTTCTTAAATGGCATAGAGAAAAATAACATTTAATTCATTGGATTTGTCCTTTGTTTTTCCTTCTTGCTTAAAATCTATGAACAGAACTGATTTATACATTTTTTATATAATTCATTTACTCTCCAAGTCAAAAAAAGAAGCAATGGATCAGCTGAACCATAATGACATCCTAATTTTGATCAGGAATGGAAAAATGCATACTTAGGTCAGATTTGTAGACATAATGTTAAGTCCACAACAAAAAAAGCACATTCTGGGAATAATGAGCTTCCTAGCTTCAGATGTTCAAAGAACTGGACAAATTCAGAAATATGGCAAAATCTAGTCAAAATCTAGAAGGCCAAAGTAATTAGAAAAATCAACAAGCAAATAATGGGAAATGTTCAGATAAATTAGTTGCAGGTAGCATGAGGTAAGAGTCTGACTTGTCCTAATGGTCTGATCATGAAACAGTTGTAGCTTTTTATCAGTTCCACCAGTCAAAATCCCCAGGTGACCTGTGGAGTCAATGTGGTGTTCATCTGTTCGTAAACTAACAACAGATGTGACCTGAAGGCAGGAACACTGATAATGCCATGTATACCTATCTTTTCCACCAAGTCACCTGCACTCATGTGACAATACAGCCCTTTAAACTGATGAAAATTTCTGTGGCAGCAAGGGTTAAAAAATGCTAAGACTATCATTTTATGTCATACACTCTATCAAAGATGAAAAAAAAAAAAAAAAAGAAATGGTACAGGTGCAGCTAAGTGTGACTAACCTGTATGCTTACATGTACCTTTTGCTTATGCTTGCTTTATGAAAAGTATTGAGGAAAGTAGTGAGATCATAGAAACATAGAATCATTTAGGTTGGAAAAGACCCCTAAGATCATCTAGTCCAACATTTAGAATTCCAGAGAACTCTAGAAATGTTTATTTCTGTTCTTTCCTATATAGGAAGTCTACAAGGACAAAGTAAGATATGGACATCAGCACTGTAACTGTGTACTGCAAGCTTTGTGAATCATGTAAGAGGATTTATAAACTGACGTAGTAGGCTTTAAAAATGTTACCTGCAAGATAGTGTACTTGGCTGGAATGAGGAATGAGGTGACGAAATAACAGTTAAAGTGATTTTAAATAATCTAGCATGAAAGTATTACAATTCCAGGGAATAAGGCAATATTTTTTTTAATTTGCATTTATGACACAAGTAGAATAGGAGAAAAAGACTGATTCATATAATGAACAGCATAAATTAAGGACCTGCTATCTATCTAATAAATGAACCTAAATGGAATTCTAGCAGATAGAGAGAGGAGGAAAAACAAACAAACAAACAAACAAAAAAACCTCTCTTAGAAGGGAGCAGTGAAAATATATTCTGAAGTAATTTACAAGTGAAAGACAACCTTAAAATAGGAAGGATTGAGGACTGAAAGGAGACCTAAATTTCATGAGAAATGGAGGCAGCCTAGGGAGAAGAAAAAAAAAAAAAAAAGTACAAATTATATGTTATATTGCAACTTCTTAAGTTTCTTAAGTTTCTTAAATTAAGTTTCTTTTGTAACTATTTCCAATCTGTAATGAATGTGCAATCTTTGGGATATTTTTTTCTTTTTCATTTATTGTTTCAAATCTGTATAGTGATCAAACTGGCTTCAAGTAAATATATACATTATTGTATAACAACACTGTATAATAGTTTCATCAAAAACCCAGATCCAAATATGACAATTTTTTTTTCTTTGTAACCCAAAACAAGGTTGGGAATCCAAGATATTATGATACATTTTCTTCTAATGGGAGAGCCAGTTTTGTGCATTCAGTAAATGTGCCTACAGGCATTACACAATAGCAAGGACAGACAAGTGGTAAAACAGGACTGTTATAATCTCTTATTGTCTCTCTGCATTACACATTTTGCATCAAGATGCAGTTTGGTAAATGTTTTAAATTAAGGCAAAAGAGCAATGTTTTTTTCATGCTACCAGCTATGTGTCCCATGCATGCCGTAGGTTGTTAGCATTTTTGAGCCATGCAGAAAGCTGGATCAGAGAAAAAGATGGGGGTATAAGTGGAGGCAATGCAATATGTATTCAACCATACTAATTCCCTAATCCGTCTGCATTGCTTTGTGAATGCTGCAGCAGCCAAAGAGGGAGGGAGAAAGGAATGTGTGGCTGGGGACCAGACTAAGCCAGTAACATTTCAAAAGCAACAATACTATTTTATTCTAAAAGTCACATAAGCACTGTTTATGCAGTTCCTTAGCCTGCTCTCTAGTTCTGGTTTAATCTTACCAAATTGGTGGTTGCCTCTCTGAAAAACTTCTCTAAAACAGTGCATATTTGTCTTGACACTTTGGTCAAAATTGAAATGTATTGCCCACAAACACCAATGTGCCAGTGTTTTTGTGCCAGTTTGCACTTAAAACCAAGTCTGCATTGAGAACACTTAGCTTCTTTCTTAATTTCTGTTATCATCTTCCAAGAGATTCTTCCTCTTTTGATTTATTTTGTCCAATTAACTCCTTGGTTTTGCTCAACTTTTCCTGGCTTTATGAACATTATTAGTATTTATACTGTACTTTAAAAGGTATATAATAGTATATAAATAATATATCTAATTGAAGGTTTCAGTAAAAAGGATCCTTTCAAGGGAATGCTGAGCCCTGGAAAAGGTCAAGGTGTAAGGAGGTGTATTTCAAGATGTATTTCAATACACCTCAACAATATTTAAATTTTGAATGTATATTAGATGTTACTTGCAGAATTGTGGATGAAAGTAGAAAAAAAAATTTAAGACACTTCATACCCAGAATAACACAGTCTTATTGCCAGCTATAGGAGCTCTCATGACAAGCACAAAATTGAGCAATGTTCTACTGTAAACAAAGATGACATAACATGCTGTTATTTTACAACACTGCTCATCTATAAACATCTTATTCTTGTCATCTGTTTACTTACTAATAACTAGTAAACTAGAGAGACAAGACACTGAAAGGAATAAGTATAAAGTAGAGGCTTTCATTTCTGTGTCACCAGTTCAGACCCAGTGGTGTTCATGTTGAAAGGAGCATTTCCTTATACCATGGTTTCAAATCATTTCTCAGATGATACATATCTTCATCACAAAATCAGTTCCATAACTGCCACTAAGTGCATCAGTGTTGATCATCTCTTTAGAGAGACTGGAAATTGAATGTTGCAAGTGAAAATGGTATCTTGCCCTGAAAGAACTAAGAACACGCATGCCTCAGAGGCACATTAACAGGAGAGTAAGGGAAAAGTAGCATATATGTTAATTTAAACAGAGGAAGAGAGAAAGAAAGATCTTTGTAATCTTACTGTTTCGATTTCTTAATTTCTTCTTTAACTAACTTTAATAAATATGTAGGGAAGAGTTCTAGTATTTTTGTTTGATTTTGTTTGCTTGTTTTTATAGAAGCATTAAGATTAATTTCTGATATCAAGTCTGTTCACTTTCTATATACTTAAAGTGCTGATTTGTAGCAGGGCAGCAGGAAGGTAGAGAATGTAAGATGAAAAATGAAGACAAAGAAGCTATAAGAATTACGCACCAAACTTGTGCTGGTATTTTTACATTTTAATAATTTAATTGTCACTATATTCAGAAAATTATGTTTTGTTTTGTTTTGTTTTTTTTTTTTTCTTTAAATGCTTTGAAAATGCACTGATGTTTTTAAATTACGTAATCGTCTAGTTCTTTAGACCAAAAAATGTATCAATAATTCATTGGAATTTTTCTTTAGGATTACATTCTTTATTTAAAAAAAAAAAAAAAAAAAAAAAAAAGAGGAAACTTTGGACTTTGAAACGTTTTTGATATAGAGCCTCATTTTAAAAAGAAGTTTTAAAATCATGTCAATATATTGGGACAACTTTTCCAGTAACACCTAAGCATGAACTAAAAAGCTTAGCTAATTCATCTTAGCTGTGACATGCAATTTATGGTCCATGGGATTTTAGAGGCCTGCTGTCAATATTGCAACAAAGGAAGACTGTTTTTTCTTCCTGTTCATGTAGAGAGGTTCATCAACAGAAAAGCAGAATTACCACATGAGAATGTCTCTTTCGACTAGAAGACTTGTATTCATTTGTAGATATATTTGCTTTCAATTATTTTGACTTTTTTTTTTTTTTTTTTTTTTTTAATTGCCAGGCATCCAATTCCTTGAACAAGGCATCTAATCTAGTTCACAGAGTTATTCCACTCATTCTCAAAGTTGTCTAAATTTACGAAGAAGTTGACATTATTGGCTATAGAGCAATCTTCTGTTAAGAACTGTTTTTTTAAAAAGCATATATATTAGAAACAAAACAAACCACCAAAAATCCAAAGCCACCAAACACCTTGCAGAAAATTCTATTTCATTTTCAACAGGCAGAGAACTGTAGTATTTAGTAAGTAATTACTTCTCTATTCTTAAAAAAAAAAAAAAAAAAAAGGTCTCATTATAATCACAGCAAAATGATAATGTTATAATGGTATTGTTCTGGATAACATCAGTGACTGACACAACTGGGTACTTAATTACAAACCTAAAAAACATTCACTTATTTCCAGGCTGAACTATACATTTAACTATACGTTTAATGGAACTATACATTTAACTCATATGAAAAACTAGCAAACTTTGAAAATCTATTAAGATGAAAAAACATGTCTGTTCTTGGGCCAGAGTTCTATATTATTGATATGCATGTTCAGCATCAGTAGTTTAATTTTTATAAGCACTATGGATATTTCAAAGTGTGCTATTGTGCATTACTGCTTCAAAATTTCATTGAACTGTAATTTAAGAAAAGTGTGAAGGAAGAAACAGTTTATAAACATGGAGATGCATTTAATTTGATACTTTAATGAACACTGCATTAGTTTCTAAAGAATACAGTTTCAGCTTTATTGGATTACAGTTATCTCTACTTCCCTAGACATGGGATCAAAATGTGAATCTTAAATTAGATTGTCTTCAGATTTGTTTTTGTCCATGTATTGTATTTATCCTGTAGCTGATTAATGTAAGTTCACAAAGAAAACATCAGAATCTCTTGGTAAATGTCTTTCAAGACTTGCAATGTACATATATATATATATATTGTTCATGAAAAATGACATTGAATATATATGAAAAGAATAAAGTAAGGTTGATAGATAATTAGAATCATAGAATCATAGAATATCCTGAGTTGGAAGGGACCCTTAAGGATCATCAATTAAGATTTCAAATTAATTACTGTCTTAATTAAATTTTGATATGAACAGGTTGATAAACATGGTTTATTTAGCAACATTATTCTAAAAGAAATAAACTAAACAAAACACTGAAATATTGTCTTTTTTTTTCTTTTTTTTTTTTTTTTTAAATAATATCTAAGTATGACATAAGGCAGAAGAAATGATAGATTGCTAATTGTTTTTAACTTTCCAGTAATGAGGTTTTGCATATGTTATAACTGATTAATTTATCTCCAGCTATTATGCTTGGAACAAAACTAGGCATAGTTCTCCATGTGGCTCTTTAATCAATTAGCTCTTATTTATTTATCTAATTTTTAGGATTTAGAAAAGAAAATGTAGTACCCAACTGGCAACAAGTAAGGTCAAATGCATAGTTATGGTAGAATAAAATACTGTTAATAATCAAGTGCATATCTTTTTAACTACAAATGATACGTTATTTTGTTAATACAAAAACCTAAAATATAATAAGGAATAGAAGTTCTATTTTGCTGATTTTTTTCTTCCATATTTTTTCTAAAATACAACTGTAAACCCTTGGATGCAGGAACAATCTTTAACTTTGCTTTTGCATGGTGTTATTAAAGTGACACAAAAGCCATACAGAGCCTTTGAGATGTACTAATGGTTAGATACACACTCTGCCTAGCACATTCCCCCTTCTTACAAGCCAGACCTACAGTCCTGTAAAGTTTGCTTCTTTCCTAATGCCCAGACTGTAATTTCTCAGAGCAAGAGCTGTTTGTTCAGCTACACAAATGCTGCCTCATGCTTTTCACCAAAGGATAGTAATATGGCCTTAAGGAGATCTAAAATTTCTAAGGGATTCTGAGGGTGAGAGCAAAGGGGATTATCTCAGTCCTTCTGGTTAGGAGAACTCTGACTATGACCAAGCGAAGGAAACCAAACAACGTTTAGATTGTTGGTGTTATCTTCCAGGGTCTGGCTACCTTAATCATGGTACCTCATATAAAAAAGAAAGAGGACTGCTGGAAGGTGAAGCAGTGGAGTTCTTTATATGAGACAGTAACTGGAATGCATGGATCTCTGCCTAGGGGTGGATGAAGAGTGAGCAGAGAGTTTATGGGTAAGGATTAAAGGGTTTAAGTATCAGCCAGTACCATGGCTGATACTGTTGTGGGTGTTTGCTACAGGCCACCTAATCAGGAAGAGGAGGTAGATGAAGCCTTCTTCAGACAGTTGGAAATAACCTCTCAGTCACAAGCCCTGGTTCTCATGGGGGACATCAACCACACAGATACCTGCTGGGAAGACCATACAGCTAGGCACAAACAGTCCAGGAGGTTCCTGAAGTGTATTGATGACAACTTTTTGACATGGTTGGTGGAGAAGCCAACAAGGAGAGGTGTTCTGCTGGACCTTCTATTAACAAATGAGGAAAGTCTAGGGGGAGATGTGAGGGTCAAGGACAACCTTGACTGCAGTGACTATGATGTGGTGTAGTTCATGACCTGGCAAGGAGGAAGCTGGGCAAAAAAATAAGATTGCAGCCCTGGACTTCAGGGCAGCAAACTTTGGACTCTTCAGGGATCTACTTGGAAGAATCCACGGGTTAAGGCCCTAGAAGGAAGAGGAGTCCAAGACTTCACATCCTCCAAAGCTCAAGATTGGTGCATCCCTATGAGTAAGAAGGGAAGCAAAGGGTTCAGGATGAGCAGGGAGCTCCTGGTGAAGCTCAGACAGAAGAAGGAAGAAGAAGGACATTTACAGCATGTGTAAAAAGAGAAAGGCCACTTGGGAGGAATATAGGGATTTTTTCATAGTATGCAGGAATGCAACAAGGAAGGCTAAGAACCATTTGGAATTGAATCTGGCAAGGGATGTCAAGGACAACAAGAAGAGCTCCTTCAAATACATCAGTAGAAAAAGGAAGACTGGGGAAAATGTTGGCACACTACTGAATGGGTTGGGTTCCCTGGTGACAAAGGATACAGAGAAGGCATAGTTGCTCAATGCCTTTTTTGCTTCAGCCTTTATTGCTACGGTCAGCCCTCAGGAATCTCAGACCCTAAAGACAAAACAAGTCCAGAGAAAGTAGGACTTTCCCTTAGTCAAAGAGGATCAGGTCAGAGATCATTTAAGCAAACCTGACATTCACAAATCCATTGGCCCTGATGGAATGCACACATGTGTGGCTGATGTTATTGCTAGGCCACTCTTCATCATCTTTGAAAGGTTGTGGAGAAAAGGAGAGGTGCCTGAGGATGGGAAGAAAGCCAATGTCATATCAGTCTTCAAAAAGGGCAAAAAAGGAGGACCCACGCAACCACAGGCCAGTCAGCTTCACCTCCATCCCTGGAAAGGTGATGGAACAGCTCATCCTGGAGGTCATCTCCAAGCATGTGGAGGATAAGATGGTGATCAGGAGATTCAGAAGTCCCTTCCAACCTTGGCCATTCTGTGATTGTGTCTCTGTGTGCATTTGTTTTTCCTTTTACTTATTTATTATCCCCTTTTGTATTGAAAGAATCCTTGACTGGATAATCTTAAGGGTGCAGACACTCTCACCTTTTAAATTTCCTTACAAAGAAGAAACGACTTGCTGCGCGGACAAGGTAAGTGAAAGCAGTTGATTTAGCATAACTTGACTTTAGTAAGGCTTTTGGTATAATTTTCCATTGCATTCTCATTTGGCAGATGATGCAGTGTAGGCAGGATGAACATTACTGATCATTATGAGCATAAAAGAAACTGAAATAACCCATCAGTCAGCATTAGGACCCATACTGTCCAACATCTTCATGAACAGTCTGGGTGACTCAGTGCACTGTTAGCAAATTTGCAGATAAGAGTGAACCATGAAGAAATACTGATATGCCAAATGACAGTTTAAACCTTAGTGAACTGGAGGACTGAACCAATAGAAACCTCATAAAGTTCAATAAGAAAAAGAACAAAGTCTGGCATGGAGTGAACTGACTTCATATATGGATTGATATAAACAGGGAACTGACTGGTTGAAATTCAGCAGATGCAGAAGGCTCAGAGAAGAAGCCTACAGCAACTTGAAAGGCAGTTAAAAAGAAGAAGTCAGTGGATAAAGATAGCAACTTGAGAATTTCAGGCTGAGTGTCACGAAAAGATTTTTCACCAGGACAGTAGTGCAACATAAGAGCACTTCTCAAAGACACCAAGGAAACATCTTCTTCAATGGCCTTCAAGATACAACTAAAGATAGTCACAGATAACCTGATTTACCAGCAAGAAAATATTTTTGCTTCAAGCAATTTGGGCAACATGACTGCACAAGATATTGGTCAATATTTCTGTGATTCTATGAAAAAAATGCACTAGACAACAAAATAAAATGGGCTCAGACTGAGATAAAACTGCAGAAAGGGGCAAATGCAATATTCACGTGGTTATAATTAGTTCTCTTTACAGCATAGAAAATGTTTAGGATTCATGACACTCACAAAATGATAAAAACACAAAAGAATAACACAAAATAATTTATAATCTGGAATGAAATATTTTATATTAAGACTTAAAAAGCTCATATTAAAGAAAAAGAATACTCTGAAGTATGTGACTTTATTGCAGTACTTAAAAACCTAATATAAGAACAGATGCTAATATCAAGGGTCCTGTAATCCAGCAGATAAAAACAGAGCAAGAGCCAGTGACTAGAAGTTAAAAATCAAAGTTTTAATTCTAAGTGTGGCAGGGTAATCAATGAAATCAAAGAAAGTGATAGCTTCTCTAAGATCTTGATGTTTTTAATGGCTGAGTTTGTCTCCAGAAGTTATTCTTTAGCCAAATCCTAATTAGTGATTGCAATATCAAGAGAATTGGGTGAAATGAAATTTCAAAAAGAGAGAACAAAACATGTTCAGGGATGTTTCCCTGAACATCCAAGCACACTCTTTTTTTTTTTTTTTTTTTTTTTTTTTTTTTAAATCACATGCTGTGGGTAGTGTCTGATCAGGCACTGTTGAGGTATTTTCTGTTTTTTGTTTTTGTTTTCTATATTAGATGTAGTCACATTTTATGTGACTACATAGAAAACATGACAGATACTCATACTGGAAGATATGAGCATCTGTCAAAAGGAAGAAGCTCTAGGACTATTTTTTTCCCCCTTGGTTTTCATTGAGTTGAATGGGAGTAAATATCCAGAATTTAGATTTCCTTCTTATATTTATTATGTTTCATTTTTGAAAACAGGAGTTTCCATGGTGAATGTATATGTTTAGGTAATTTAAACCATCTCTTTTGAGTGTGTATGTTTTTGGACTTTTCTTTAAGAAACAGTAGGGAAATGTAATTTAATTCCATTTTTAGTAAGGGCTTGCTAAAACAATCTTTTCACAGAAAGCAGAAACACCCAAAATAGCTATGGCAAAATCTGAACAATAAAAGAAAAAAGAAGAAAAGAAAGAATCCTAAAGTATCTGTCATATAGTAAGTTTGGTGAAAACTTTACAGCTTAAAGTCTGTGGCTTTTACAACACTAACCTAGCAATCACTTAAGTGTACCTTTTACAGATACCACTCCAACATTAAACAATAATTCAATAACAGTCCTTTTATTTTATTTATTTTATTTTATTATTATTTTTTTTTTATATGAAATTAGTTGTGATGTTGTTTGCTTAATACAGTCAATACCTGGTGTACATTACCTAAATGTGAGATTTAGATTATCTGTAGCCACATTTCTGAATTCTGGTATGCAGGACAGCTAAAAATAGATTACATAGATTACATAGATTCAATAGATTTGTTCACATTTTCTAGCTCTGTACAAACTGCCAAAATTATTTTTAACATTCACATCCTGGCAGTTTAAGTCCTAATAATATTTCTGTTATACATACTTCAATAATCCTGTATATCAGCTACCTTTTTTTTCTGAGTATTTCTGAAATGAATGCATGATTGGTCCCTAAAAGTCACTAACTGGAAACTCTGTTCTGTTAATAAACACCACCTACTTTCCTACCTCTCTTTCCCATCATCAATGAAGATGAGATCAATCTTGACATGTTTAACATTGCTCTCAAAACCCCCAAAAAGCATTTCAACTAGATTGCTGTGTTCCTACAGTGCCACTCCACTGAAAACATCAAGACCATTTCATTATTTATAGTGTCTAATAATCCAGTGTTATACTTCAGCTTTAAATAAGAAGTGTAGACATTCAAAAAAATGAAATGATATTTCATAACACTATTATAACTAATTATAAATTATTACATCCAGGACATTCAGAGTTTTCAGTATATGAATAATCCATAAATGAAGTTATTTTTTCTTGCTTGTAATCAATAGAATAGCACAAAAATGCCTATCATCTTTACATTGAATAAAGACTGCCACAAACTTTATCAGTAAAATTGTTATTGAAGTCAATGATTTTTAACTATGCCAGATACCTGTTTAATAACTGTAAAATAACGCAGTAAGTACAAAAGGAATCACTGTTCAAAACAGGACTATGTTCACTGAATCCCCTTGCTGTGTGGTCCAAGGTACTGTATTGCTTTCTTTCTTAGCAGCTGTTATTTCCCCTTCCCAGTCACAATGAATAAAGCTGCCTTATATCTCAGGACAACAGGAAATAGAAAAGTGCATCTCAAACTCTTCTGTTCAAAAAGCAAAATAATTATGTTGAAAATAACATAAAAAAGGAAGAACTACACAGTGACTTGATTAAATGATCAAATAAGGGATTAATTATAACATTTCTCCTCTACATATTACCGCCCATACATGTTATACAAACCCTGGAAGCTACTATGAAAGAAAGGGATGATAGAAACTTTTCAATAAACAAACAAACAAACAAACAAACAAACAAACAAAAAAACAGCACTAACTAACAAAACAAACAACAGCAACAAAAAAGGCAGAGAATTAGAGAATCAGCAGACATGCAATTCCCTCATTCCTCACTCCTGCCAGCAAAGCTATAATATTGGGCAGTGATTAAATGAATAATAATAAAAAGCACTCTGCTGAAAACTAGTGTAGATCAAGTGTTTTTCTTAAAAACACCTTATTTTTTTATTGTATTTCATCATTTTCTACTGTCACTGTATGGGAGGTATTTTTCATTTCAGTAATCTGTATCAGTTCTGTCTCATTAAATCCTTTCCCCACCTTAGGGGTGTCATGCTTTATAGGTATATTTCTCATATGCATTCCTTCTCAAAAATGAACATAAAGAAGTATATGCACAATGGTACCAAAGCTAACCCAAATTTGACATGGAGAAAGAAAAGACAGAAGGAGGAAAGATACAGACTGAGTCTTACAGTATTGAGAGGAAGAGTCCAGAGTGGGTATTTCTGTAGTCTGTTGAGTATTTAATTTGATTTGATGCAGTTCCAGGGGCTTATATAAGATTGGTAAGTACATTCCTATTTACTCAATCATATATTTTAAATGTTTCCACAAATATTCTTGTTGTTTTCCTATGCCAAGAAAGTCCACAGTAGATGTATATGTCTCGCAGACTCTGTCAGATACTTTGGAGTTTTTTACTGAGTTTCAGCTCAACTGAAAATATATCAAGGATGAGATAATATATCAAGGACAGAGAAAGAGATGTTGACAGGCCTTTTTACTTTTATTTATTTTTTAAGATAATGAAAAATAATACACTCCATTTAATCATATGCTTATGCCCAAACATTTCAAAGAAAAGTATTTTAAATAATCACTGATTGTGAAACATATGTTCCTTCTTTTTCAAATCACATTACACCTGGATCTGAACCGTTCAGGTATATGTCTATACTGCTCACCCTGTCCTCTCATGCTATCTCTGTCTATAACTTTGCTTTATTGCAATGATGTTGCTAATCATTTCTATTTTAGGTCTCAAATTACATATCCATAATGAAGCACTTAAGTATGGATCTGATATTTAGGGGTACTAAGTATGCAGATGTTTCATCGGGAAGCTAACAAGGAGCTACTGGGCAATCAACATTGTTGAAAATTGGGTACTAGGTAGAACCAGATCTGAAAATGTTGATTGCAGGGTTATACACCTTCACAAAGAGTACACGAACAGAAATAGAGATTGATCTGATGTGATTATCATTTAAATACATCTATTTTCTCACATTAAGGAATGAGACATGAGATGAATATCAACTAATGAGTTTTCGTTTCTTTGCTAGTTGGGTATAAAGACAAGTAGTATCACAGGAAATCAAAAAAAGAGGCACTGAAAGAAAAAAAATCTCTCACTGAATATAGCTGCCTTAATGCAGCTCTCAAATAAGTAGTTCTGGCCTCCTAAATAAGAGACTCCAGTGAACTAGAACTTTGGAGTCTAGCCTAATTGATCTTGATATTTCTGATTTTACAGAATAAATCTGAGATTCAAAAAACAAACAAACAAAAAAAAACCACAAGTATCAAATTAAAGGTAACATGTTTATGTTTTGTTCTAAAATACTGTTTTCTGTGATTGAAGATACTTTTTACTCACATTTCTCAGTGATTTTAGGAGCTAGATATGAGCATGATATTTTAGCCTGCAAAGGAACTATCTGAGGAGCTAGTCATCTGTGAAGTCATTGTTGATCTTGCATTTTAGGTTTAATCATTCTCTGTCAAACTGAAATGCATAGTACCCTTTCTGCTAGCACTGGTAGTGTAAAACCCTTCAGTATGCAATGTATGAGGATACCAGATGATACTATATATAGTAAATTTAAATTTTTTGATTTATGAAACCAAATCAGTCATAAAAAATGCTACATATTTTCCTAGTATGCATAAGAGAAGGATGTACCACATTTTGCAAAGTAAAAATTCCATTGTAATTACACAGTACTTTACAGCAGTTTTGTAATCACACTGCTGGAGAGCAAAGTTATTGAACACTTGAAACATAAACAAACTACAAAGCAGCTATAATCCAGCCAAAATCAGTTGTTAACACAGAGTCAATGTCTATTTTGTAAATTATCTTAACATAACTGTATATAGGTGGGAATTTCTGTGTGAAGTAGCATTCTAATACATTATAGCTGAAAGTAAGCTATGTCTATTGTTGAAGACGTTTTACTTCAGAGTCAGTATCGGCTGCTTGATTTCTATGGCCTCTCTTCATGCGCATTACCAGATTTTGGATATTTTCGTAGATCTCAGTGTGAATCAGCTATTTATGTTCTGAAAGATTAGTTCTCTGTTGCTGATGGACTGAGTAGGGTACAACAACAGCCTGAGTAGGGTACAACAACAGCCTCGGAGCTTTTCCAGGATGTTTACTATAGCTCCTAACTTGCCAACAGATACATTTAACGGAAGCAAAAAGATTAATTGTCCTTACATCAATAAGGAAAAGGAAAAGGAAAAGGAAAAGGGAGAGGGAGAGGGAGAGGGAGAGGGAGAGGGAGAGGGAGAGGGAGAGGGAGAGGGAGAGGGAGAGGGAGAGGGAGAGGAAAAAGAGAAAGAAAAGGAAAAAGAGAAAGAAAAGGAAAAAGAGAAAGAGAGAAAATACTTTTTGTTTATATCATGTAAATATATGTTAGAATTTATAATCTCAGTGCCAAGAAAATTATTATAAAAAATGGATGGATCATATACTCCAGCTCTTCAAATATGACTTAAGTGAGCTTGATTATAAACAAGATCTTTCCTGGAACATGGAAACTGAACTATGAACTATTATGAACTATTATGAACTTCTAGACTTCAGGAATGCATCTGCCATCTCACTTGCTCTAGGGTCTGTGTGAAATTGGCAGACAATTGCCAAACCACAGTAGTGAGGTAGCTTCATGGTAGTTCAGACAGCTGAGTCAGCATTTCTTCTATGCAAAATCATGAAATTTGCAGATAAAAATTTAAATATCTAATTAAATTCAGGAGTAACAAGCGGCATCTTGACACAAATTTGGATGACCAAATTTGAAAGACTAGAAAGATTAAGATTTCCTTTTCAGAATTCAAAAATTTGGCATTATTAAAGTAAATGTCAAAAAAGATTCTTTTCTGGGTGAAAATCTTTTCTGGGTGAAATCTTTTTTTAAGATTTTTGGTTTCAGATGGGAGTCATGCAATTTGAATGACTGCAAGAAAAGTAATGTGGATAAGCTTTATATGTGTGTTTGCACAGCTAGGACATTTAATTTTGTTATGTATAGACATCAGAGAAAAAATCCAAATCCTTTTGTTAAGCATGTCTTACCTTCATAGTAAACTTTGAACCCATGAGCACTAACAGCAAAGTCACTTGTCAAGCGCAGTGAAAATACAGATTTTGTACTTGTCACAGGTGGAGGAAGATGAAATCCTGTTAATCTACAAAAAAAAAAAAAAATGCAACTCATGGTTAATTGTCTTAAAACTGTATTATAGCTTGCTGTGAATATATTGCTGTTTCATCATTGAAAGGGCAGACAACTTAAAGTATATTATATATATATTATATATAACTTAAAAGTTTTTATGATAGTTTGAGACATCGGTATAAAATATGAGGAGTTTTAATGGACACTGAGTCAGGTAAGGTACATTGGTTTGAGAAAATGTGTGTGGTAGAGATGATTGTATGATATAGAAACTGGACTTTAAAAAGTGTCTAGAGTATCAACGGAAGAAAAAAAATAAAACAGCCAATTTACACTATTTAGGGTTATGTTCAAATTTCTATTGCATTATTAATTTTATATGGACTTGTCTTAAAAGTTATAGTGGATGAATTTTCTGCTGCAGTATAATGGAAAATGAAGAAAAAGTTCATAAAGAAATCTCTCTTGAAGTGAATTACAGGGTTGCTAGGGAGCTGAGGGTTTGGTGGAGTGTTTTAATTTTTGTTTGTTTTGTTTGCTTTGTTGTTTGGTTGGTTGGTTGGTTGTTTTTTTTGTTTGTTTTTAATTAAACCCACTCACTATATGTGAGATGCATATGAAACGACAATTTTTGTGTACTCATAGCACTGGTGACATGCACTACAGATATCCATCTCTAAGCATTCTTTTTGTTTTATGTACATATGGCAGCATTTATTTTTTCTAAATGATTTGGAAATATTCTAGGAGAATATAACCTCATCAGGCTTCAGAATATAACCTCATCAAGGTATCAGACCAGTAATCCCCATGCTATCTACAAGACAAAAAAATCTAAAGAACAAGTTGAATAATTTTGCAGTGTATGCTCACCAGCAAATCTGGACATGCCATTAGAGCCCAGTTTGTCTTTTGTGGCAATTGTGTAGCAGCATAGGTTGACTTACTTTATTAATGTTTAATGTTAAATTGTTTTCATGTGTTCGTAGCTGAGCACTGTAGTCCACAATTCTTGGTTACAGTCATAACTGGTAAGACAACCAAATGGTAAGGTACTGTTACAGCATAATGACCAGGAAATAGATGAAAAAAAGTAGTTATGATGATTAAAGAGATGTATATACAGATCTATATGCAAGAAGTCATCAACGCATGTATCCAGAAACCTGTCGTTGGTTTTGTCATTTGTATCTTCACGAATAATGTAATTAAACCAAGACTAGATTTAAACAACTTATGTTTAATATGCAGAGGCAGAGTATTAGTTGCAGAACACTTTGGATTTAGTAAGCACATTTTAAATTTGATTGCAAGAATATAGTTTAATTCAAAGAATAAAACAAATTAATAAGATTTTTACCTCTCCCAAATGAGCATAAGTATAATTATTTGACAAGTCAAGATAAATGCACATTTCCTATTAACTTTTTCGTAATCTAATAAATACATTGATCCATTGGTAAGTATCACCACATGAAAATAAACTGACCAAGATAAAACCAAGCCAAATAATTTCACTAAAAATTTAATTTGCAGCACTCAGCTCCTATCTATTTACCTACTCAATGATTTGAGGGAATTGTGGAACACATACCCACAAGAAAGAAGTACAAATTTATGCCAAGGTGTTTATTTTTTTATGAGTGGCTTGTATGCACAACGTGGGTAAGGGAGTTTTAAAATGAAGACATTACTAGCTTATCATCCCCTACATTTTCTTTTCCTAAAAGATTATTATTACAACTGTTCATGATGACATTTAGCTTTCAGGGATGTGACATTTATCACCATCATTATCCTGCTACTCAGAAAGGTAATGATTGATTGTTTCTTTAATTTCATTTTTGCACTGAAATTTGTCTGAAAAAAAAAAAAAAAACAAAAAAAAGTTTTTATTTGTGGATTAGTGGGTGCAAAATTAAAAAGAATTTTAAATAAGAATAAAATGATATTCCTCTATAATATTATTTGGTAAACTACTACAAATTTTCAAAAGGAAATGGAATGTAATTTGCTTGGACAATTGAAGTTATTTAGTAATGTGACAACTTGAGTATTATTCATTGTGTAATCCAGGTCTTAAGTCTCACTTGTATATAAAATTCTACACAAAGCTACAAATGCTAACTAGAATAATTTTCTTTGATCATATAAAGCAAGTCCATAATAACTCAAGGAGAAAGATAGCAGATAAACAGCAAAATGCCTGCAAGGTAATATATGCTACATTGATCTGATCATCACAGGTTTAGACAATGGACAGGGATGCTACCAACTAGATTAGGTTGCCCCAAAAAAGAAAACCTTTAGGTGGGGCAC
The DNA here is from genome assembly GCF_963932015.1 of Anas acuta. Classification (NCBI taxonomy): domain Eukaryota; kingdom Metazoa; phylum Chordata; class Aves; order Anseriformes; family Anatidae; genus Anas; species Anas acuta. Next base: position 142,093,946 of record NC_088980.1, read on the forward strand.
ATGCCAAGTAAGCAGTCATCTCCTGAACACAAACACATCAAACACATATTAAACACACTTAAAATTCAAATTTCTCTATAGGAGCTCAAGTGCTCTCTCTCTCTCTCTCTCTCTCTTTTTTTTTTTTCTTCCTTCTTTATTTACTACATTTATTATTTAATTTTCCTTCCACTACTGGTTCTACTGGTTCTAATTTGTACGAAATAATGCAGAAACATAAAACATGCCAATTTATTATAACTTTGCAAAATTAGAAAAAGTGTCAGAATCCATTCTCACTTTTAGTTTGATCTCCAAATAATCATTTATTTTTTTACATCAAACAAAGAAGATAGATTCTGAAAAAGATTCTATGTATAAAATAAAAGTAAGTAAAATTAATACTTTTCATTTTTTCACTGAGAATCTTCTCCACAGAAAAAGCCATTTTTTCTGAAGACAGTAGAGACATTATTCCATATTAGATATTTTAAACGTTAAATTATCTGATGTATTCAAAGCACAAATGTAATATTTCTGATTATAATTTTTGCCTTTGTAATATTAATGTAACTTTTTTTTTTTTTTAATAGTAATGTAATTTTTCAAACTTTCGGTCCATGTGATACATATGTAACTTAATAATCTTTGGAGAATATTATTATAAGAAACCATAGTACATGAAAAAACAAAGTTGCAAAAACAGTGGTCTACTCCCATTAAAATAATACAGTATTCCTGACAATTGTATTGTTTGAAGTTATGTCCAGTAACTTCATAAATATTATTTATGTGGACACTGCCATTTAGTGCTTACCAAATAATAACTTAGGAAGGTACTGATAGGACTTGCTCTTTTTGGACTATATGCTGATGAATTAACTATTAGCTGGTGAAGTTGCATCTGCATGTTAGTATATTCACATACACTTCTATTCCTTTGGAAAGTAGCAGATGATTAAAATTAATATCTGACTTGCCTGATGTTGCAACCATTCAACTTCAAATTTGTGTTTTTATGTGCCAAACTCTTAATATTTTCCCACTAGTTCTGATTAGTGGGGGGAGGGAGGCAATTGAAACAATAGCATAGATATCCTCCATTGAAGAGGTTGCTTATTTGCATTTTGAAAGATATTGCTCTTCTTACCCACAGTTTCCTTCTGCATTTATTGTGGTCAGATAAAATTTGCATCTGGTTGATTGAAATAAAAGGCACATTTTCATTTTTCTCTGCTAATACTCAATAAATATTTGTTTCTGGTTACCCCCGAGTTGTACATGCTATGGAATTTTCTTATTTTGCATACTGAGATATCACAGAGAATATATGATTACTTAATAAAGTATGAATTTTAAAATGTTGGTGTATTCAATTTAATATTCGGATTTTGACTGCCAAATTAAAATTAATTATTTCCCCACTAACATATGTCTGGTTGTTCTCTTTTAAGACAATGCAAAACGTAGCATCTGTTTCACCCTGTTTTGTGGCATTTCTTTCTTCAGTATTTCTCCCATAATTCCTCATAAATATGATCTCTGAACAGTAAACTGGATAAACTTAATAGCAGAAAGTTGCAAAAGCAACTAAAAACTAAATAGTTAAAAACTAGATTGTTAAAGAGCAGTAGCAGTTAATCATAAGAGGTAGCCAATGAAAAAAACTAGGACAGTCAAGGGAATATGCATTTAAAAATTAAAGTATGCATTACACTACTAAGATCTTTGAAGATATCTATGGCATTAAATACATTATTTAAACATCAGTGGTGATTTTATGTTTATGAAGAAGATAAATTAAATTACTTAAAAGAAATAGTTATCTACAACTATCATTTACATATATCCTTGTTTTTACATAAGAGCATGCAACATCTAAGTAGCCCAGAAGGTATTACCTCAGTGTTTCTCTTTCTTCCCTAAAACTGAATTGTCTATATCACATACAAAATGTTGTACGGGTCTTTCAGTCTCTCAATATTGGATTTCTATATCGAATTCCACAGCCTAGTGCTTGAGATTGAAATGTAATCTTTTTAGCATCTTTTATCTTCTCAGTGTCCACTGTAAACTAGAATGAACCCTACAAGTGAAAGAAGTAGATTTGTTCCAAGCTCGCTTTGGCTTTCCCATGCCTCTTAACAAAATTACATTAATCTTACAAAATAGAAAGGTTGTCCTACCAAAACAAAACAAAAACAACAACAAAAATTGACTGTATATCTCCAAATATTTATTGCACATTACAGGAAAACAGGATAATTCAGGTTGGAATGGACCTCAGGAGGTTTCTGTTTTAACCTGTAGCTCAAAGAAGGGTCAGCTCTGAGATCAGAGCAAGTTGTTCAGGTCTTTGTTCAGCTGAATATTGAAAATCTACAGGGATGAAGATGGCCCACCCTCTATGGGAAGTTTGATCCAATTCTTAACAGCCCATATCCTGATATACAGTGTCATATTCAAGTTCTTCAGTCGCCTAGTAGCATTTTTTTCACCTGATCTAACATATCTAAGTGACCTCAAATACCAGAATTGAGTTCCTTGTACTTCTAACATCCTTATTGTCACAATGTACACCAAAGTAGGAAAGTACTCTTCTCCCCAGTGAAGGAACACATCCCAAGAAAAAGAAATCAGGATTTAGAATTGTAAAAGCCCAAATTTCTGTCATTTTTTCTTACAGTCTTTGATCCGAAGAAAATACTGTAGCTAGTGGGTGGAGGCTAGAGAGGAAGAAAACAAAGCTCAGGGGAAAATACTAAGGAAATATAGATTGCCAAAGAGAAACACAATGTCTAACATGTCAACCTACAAAAGTTTGATGGTGGAAAATAAATTGAAGTACAGAGCTACTAGGACAAATTAGTGCGTTTTATTGTTTACCATAACTTAAGTAAAAATTAACTGATTAACATGTAAAACAGCTGTAAGTCTTTGTTAGTACATAATGCTAGTTATTTCTTGTACAGACCTTACAGGAATATTTCTGTATTTGCAAAAAGACATCTTACTTCTCTTACTTTCTAATAGATGCTTGGGGTAGGTTTTTCAAGTGTATTTATTTATTTATTTATATTTTTTATTTAGATAAAAGCAAAAATTAAGTTTCACACTAAAAAAAATGAAAATGAAAAAAGAAAATAATGAAAACATCTTAAAATCAAACCAGAACATTTCTGAGTGTAAGAAACTACTGCTTTTTTTAGACATAAGAAATTAAATATCTAAATGTCTGAGACTCCTATCTATAAAATCAAGTCAACAACGTTTTCATGATGACATATTTATGATTGTTCTAGTAACTGTTAGAGCAAAACTAGTTTCCCTTTACATGTTCAGTGTTGTGGTCTTTTCTCACACCCATTTTCAATGGATCTATTCATGCATCCATGCCTTTCTGGATTTTGAGCACAACAAACCATGTCAAAACAGCAGGTTCAGAAAACATCACAGACTAAAATGTCAAGGAGTGATAGTACTTAGTCCAAGAGAAGATCAGATATACTAAAAAGGAACTGTGAGTAATGGATCATACAATTGATTATGATAGCAATTAAGTCACTGCTCACACATATTAATACATTTTGGACAGAGAAATAATGACTTAAACTTCAGGATTTTATTGTTTTTGTAGATATGCTCCATTTTTTCCATCATTATATTGTAATGTAAAATAATCTAGAACAACTAAACATTGTAATATTGTAAAAATAACTATAATCATAATATTGAATTATATCCCTTTCTAATCCTTCATTCTCTAAACATTTTCCACCATTTAACCACTATTTATTTCCTATAGTACTCAAATAATCAAATATTATATTATTTCCTAGTGTTCTGCTATACTTTTAGAAAATAACTATTTTAATTTAAAGAAAATCTATTCATCAATTCACAATAATAGATTTCTATTAAATTTAAGAGTGGCAAATTAGAACTGATAAGAGGTTCTTATGATAAGAAATTATATGTTGAACTAGTTATTTTATTAATCCAAAAGTTTAAAAAGAATCCATAAGCTGATTGGACACGTAGCTAGTAAGTAAATTCAGAGTTTTGCAGTATATCACTGAAAGAATTGCCAGTTTTAGAAAGGATACAAAAATATCACAGTTCATAGTTAACTAGCCTCAATTAGTGAGGCTAGTTAATTTATTTATTTATTAGTGTAACTAATTTGAGGCTTTGTAATTTGTGTATTTTATGTGGGCTTTAGGTACAGGTGGCAAGCCTTGGGTAACAGGTGAGGCTCTATGAGAACAGGCCAGGGCTTCCTTGTGTTAGATACTGTCAGTTCCAGCCATTTCCAGTGGCCCAACTGCAAGACAAAGCTGAACCCAGCAGCCAAGGAAGTGGTGCCTCTGGGAAAGCAGATTTCATTAGGGCAATATGCTGCCTGGGGAAGAAAGTGAGAAATAGCCCTGCAGACACCAATGTAAGAGAAGGAGGGGAAGGAGGTGCTCCATGCACTGGAGCAGTGATTATCCTCCAGCCTGTGAAGCACGGTGGAACAAATATCCACACCGTGGCCAATCGAAGACCCACACTGGAGTAAGGGTAAATATGAGGAGAAGGAGAAGTAGAGAGAAGCTGTTATGGACTATCCCCATCTCTCCTGCACCACTCAGAAGAGATAGGAATGGAGGAGTGAAGTTGAGCCTAGGAAGAAGGGGGAAGAAAGAGTGTTAGTTTTTGTCTTTGTTTCTTACCATCCAACTCCATGTTAATTAGCAATAAAATAATTTTCCCCAAATTGAGTCTGTTATGTCTGTGATAGTAATTGGTAAGTGTTTTCCCTGTCTTTATCTCAACACAAGTTTTTTCATCTCATTTTCTCATTCTGTCCTGTTGATGAGGGAGACACAAAACAGCCGGGGGGGGGAGCATCTGACAGCCAGCCAAAGTCAATGCACCACAACTTTTGTCATTCATGCATGCCAGTTCAGAAAAAAAAAAAAAGAAATCTCAAAAACTTAATAGAAAGCAAAAGCACTACTACTCAGTTGTAGACAACTTAGTATGAATCTGCTCAGTCTTTAAGATTTTGGCTATGAATGCACTCACATTTGCACATTGAGAACTTATTAAATGTGTTGAATTTTAGCTGCTACTATTGCAAGTTTAACCTGTGGCATTCTTAGAAAATTTAACTAATGTTGGGTCTTCCTATTTGATTTCTCAGGAAGCAAATATTTAGCCATAAAGTTAGAAAGAAAGTTAAGAATTGAAAAATTGTTTTTAAAAAATAATTTCAATTCAGATATGAATAGGAGTAACTCCTACACCTTTGTATGTCTACTCAGTTTAAAATAAGTAAAATTTGTCTTAATAATCTATAGAACAAAGCAAACAAGATTGAACAGTAGAGTGACAGGGTTCAAGTCCTACTCTCACTATAATTTGTTAATAAAAAATTCTTGTATTCAGAAAAAGATTATCAAAACAGCATATGATTTATTAACTAATTTATTTGTTCAAGTGATACTTTTTCCCTGTCAAAATGCAGAGAACTGTTCATTATTTAAAATAATGATCATAGGCCAAAGCTGAATATTTTTAATTGAACAGCTGCTTTTAACTAAAGAATAAATTGCTCATCAGTTTCTGGTGTGATCATTTTCTTTACAAAGAATGTTTCTAAAAGCAGTCACTATCCATTATCAGTCTGAAATTTTTATTAAACAACTCTCCGCTCATTTTTAGTATCATCAGTGAAGCAGACATTAAATATAATTACCTTTCCTAAGACAGTCAATGGAGCTTAATACATCAAAAATATCAAGAAAAAAAAAAAATGGAGTAAGAAGAACCATATATCTCACTACCATACAAAAACATTCTTTAAAAATCTCTAGGGTCTGGATTTGGCTGCTTCTTGGATAGAAAAATAGATCAGAGTAAAACATATCAAACCACTTACTTTAAGGACCTAAAAATGTTTTTGAGTTCTTTAAATGTAACAATATTTAAAAAAAAAAAGAAAAAAAGAAAAAAAAAAAGCAGTATATATTTTTACTCTCTAACATCTAAACCACTATGATAATAGAGTTTACTTTTCTCTTCTTAAAATTGGGTTAGGATGAATAGCATAGCTTTTGGAGCTTTCTAAGCACCAGAGCAGAAGACTCCTCCTTCCAGCTTTCCCGCAGCTCTACCACTGATTTCACAAGGCTTTACAGAGTCCTCTGTGAATTGGTTCATCTAACCACCCTGTTGAAGAACTAATCCATTAAAAACAAAAACAAGCCTATACAGTTCACAAAGGGTGATATCTACAGGGTGATGAACCTGATGAGTACCAAAGCCAATGGAAGTGACGGGAAGGATCAAACATAACCAAGGTCAGAGCCAGTGTTGTTTCTTTAAGTGACAACAATCTTTTTGATGATCTTAACTATCTTCTGTAACTTTACCTTAATGTGTGAAAATAGCACGATATGGAAAGGAGAGATGCCATATTTTGCTTATCAACACTGTAAGTGTCAGGAATTTCCAGAGCAGCTTCAACTTATATTAAATATTCTACCAAGTTTTGGAATTCATCCATGAGCAAAATGACGTTATCATTGTACATGTCATTTCTGTTCTGGTACATAGATAAAGTTGTAGTGGCAGGGCATGTGAAGGAGGAAAAGCTATCTGCTATTATATCTATTATTTTATATTTATATGTAAATATATAAATATATTTTATAAATCTCTTTCTTAGAATATAAAGTCATTGTTGAGTAATAGCAAAAAAATAGAATAAATCCTATCAGTTCATCATCTATTTTAGCTGGAAAACATACTTCAGAGCTTGCACTGCAGTAGTTAAATATATATATATATATATATATATATAATAATCCATGGATTTTATTTCATTCCATTTTCTTCCAGAAATCTTGTACTCCAAATCAAAAGCTACCTACTTTTCTCAGTCTCCTGTTCACTTTAAAGGAGAAAATATAGCCTGAGTATAAAGCAAAGAGTAAGACAGAAGCTCAGGAGATGTTAGAGAAAAATCGTCCTCCTCCAACACCAGATATTGCTATCCTTTTACAGAAAGGCATATGGTACTTTAAGGCAGAACCTGAATCCACTGCAGTGGAGAATGAAGTATGTGTAAAGATTTCATTTTAGACTTCTGCAGTGAGAAATTAATCTTTCTATTTCCCATATCCATTCCAAAATGCCCTTGAGGTGGGGTTAGAGGAACAGCAAAACTTTTTGGTTGCTTGAGAGGAAGTGATCATAACACAGAAAATAACAGAAAAATGCAGGGTAACAGAGACAGCCACATCCAAAACAAAGTAGAGGAGAAAGCCAAGATAAAATGGAAAATATTTTTAATTGCAGATCTAAAATTGTAAGGGAAACAGATTTGGGGGGGAAAAAAAAAGCTGTGATATTGAACACATTATTTACCGCATCATGTCATAAGTGGAATAACATAAAAATAAATAAATAAATAAATAAACACACAGATAAGTAAGGGGCTGTAGATTAATGCTTATATTACATGAGCACATAGAATATAAATGAGTCATCTTCAGTCCCATAACAGTTAGGTATATAATTCCATATTGATTATTATATCCAAAAAGTCACAGCAAATTTTACACATTTGTGCTTGACAGAAGTTTCAATCAAGAAGGTAAAAAGCATATCTAAGAAAATCCATGCTGAGTTTAAAATTGAAAATAAGGTCCCTCTTCAGAGGGAAAAAAATCTAATAAAAATATCAGACTAGGGAAATGTAGATTTTCATATTTATTTAAAACTTTTTCTTTACCCCCTGAAAATCAATGCATGTGAACGATTTGATCTTCTGTCCTCACAAATAAAAGGTATAAGTTTCTCTAGGAAAAACAAAAAAACATAATCTCAGCATAGTTAATTTTCATATTTTTCAAAACAAAATAATTAAGTGTAATTTTCAAATTAATAGACTGCTGTCTTCAAAGAACTCCTATGATAAGAAATGAACAGAAAGAAATGGTAATGATCAAAAGAACTGCTGTTTACAAAGGACAGTGAAACATTTTAATCTGGTATAAAATAACAGAAAGGTATCAGGTACCCAGTTCTAACCTGCACTTTTGAAAATCTTCCCTTAATATGAGCATTTTTCCAAAATTAATGTATTAATTATAATTAATTATAATTAATGTGTACAATCAATTTAAAATGGCTGCATCATTACCATCAAAACTTTTTATACACTTTCTATAAAAACTATTATACTATTAAACTATTATTTATATTATACTTTTAATCAAAACATATATATATATCAGAGATCCTTAGTGCTCACTCAATTTGATTCAGAATCCAACATAATCACTGGGTATCTTCCCCCTGATTTCCCTGGGCTTTGAATCACACCTTTAGTTCCTTTACATCCCTGCTCTGAACTTTGCCATTTAAATAAAGTGATCTGCATTTTCTGAGTAATTGAAAACCAAGCTTTTATCTTGATATACATAAAAGACCACTGAAAAACATCACCTGCCTGAAACAAATTAGTTAGCATATAAAGTACAGAGCTTTTCAACTATATATATATTCTTAATAGGTAATAAACATAGTTAGTCATTCCAAAAGTCATGAGGACAAAATGCAGCTTACCCTTGACAACAATAAATGCACTAGAATATTATTCTCAATTTTATATATAGCCTGAGAATGTAGTCTATTACATGTCATTCTGCTATGCATGAAAGCATACAGTGTTGTACTATTGTTCAAAAATTTTAACATAATGCTTCTCTAATTTTCTTAAATATTAAAGAATAACTAGAACTGTTATTGCAGCAATAACTGAGTAATTAGTTTTACAGTTTTAAGAACACACTCTTTGAATATCTGTACTGCTCCACTGTTAGAGACAGCCATTTAAAAATAAAATACTGCTTTTCTATACAAAGTAACACTTCTACTAAACATTGCTAAGAAAACTTTATCAGGAAAAGGTCTTTTTGATTATATTCTGATAATCCAGAATTTTAGCACAAAGATAAATTCAATCCCATTCTTGGAGTGTCACGACCATTTAAAGGAAGAAAAATTAAGATATTCTGTTACATTTGCTGTAAAGAGGTAAGAAGATACAACTACTGTTTGTCTCTTTATATACTATTAGACAATAGCTATGCTTGTATAAATGCAAATAGTTCTGCCAGGTCTGCACCCAGTATGTACTTTAAATGTGGGATAGGATTAAATAAAAATAAATATATAAAACAGATTTGAGTCCACTTAGCTATTAATATATTTTGCTGTTTTCAAACATTAGGCTGGGCTGTGTTGTCTTAATTCCACTTTATGAGTGATTTTTGACATTTTGACATTTAATATAAATTAATCTTTGTAAACAGTATCAGATGGTACAGTAAACAAGACTTTTAAAGGAAATGATCATTACTGCAGACAGGATACTGCACCAAAAAAAAAAAAAAAAAAAAAAAAAAAGATGTGTTAGCTACTTAGCTACTTATATTTCATGCCAACATAAGCTGTCACAGTTGTAACTTTTTGCTACTCATAATAATAATCAAACAAACTAATCTCCACAGGAACTTTCTAATGTTTTCATTGACTATTGTCTGAGTATATGACTGTGTAATAAAAGTTCTGTGTATAGCTTTTCCAAACCACTGAGATAACTATTGCAAAGCCTGTAATGCAAATATTATTATCAGAACACCTCATATTTGACAAGGTACAGAGTAAATATGTTTTTTAGAGCACTGCAGGTTAGTCCAGTTCCATATCTGTCTTAGAATTTTACCTTTGAATTAAATACTAGGAATAGCCTTTAAATACCAGTTGGATAAATGTACTTTGTTTAAGCAAACATACTTTTTATCATTAAAAGAAAGAAAAAACAAACAAACAAACATAATTGATCATAAACCAAGTTGCGTTTGTGTTTTCAGGTTTATTATTTTAATATACAATGATCTCCCTGTCCTTATCTCTACCCTTGATCCTTTTCCATCCTATTTTCTTCTTTTCCTTTGAGGAGGAGGAGTATGAGAGTGGCAAATATGGACTTCAGCTGCCCAGCAGGGTAAAAACACCACACAGTCTCATCTCCAATTTCATTTTTTCAAAGGCTTGTTGTTGCTTAGTGCCCCATTTGAAATTTTTCTTCTTCCAGGTCACTCAATAAAGAGGTGTTACAGTCAGACTAATTTGGAATATGCCTTCTCCAAGAACCCACAACACCTAAGAAAGCCTGTGTTTCCTTTTTGCTAGTTGGTGGAGACATGGTTATTTTGTTGATCGCATCCATTGTGATTTGATGATGTCCATCTTACCTTTTTATTCCTAAAATGGATCTCCTGGGCAGGCCCTTTGACCCTACTTTGTTTTATGGCAAAACCAGCTTTCAGAAGGATTTGGACGATTTTCTTACCTTTCTCAAAAACTTCTGCTGTGTTGTCCCACGCAATGACGTAATCAATGTATTGCAGATGTTCAGGAGTTTCCCCCTGTTCTAGTGCAGACTGGATCAGTCTGTAACAAATGGCAGTGACATGTTGTCATCCCAGGTGCAGTCAATTACAGGTGTACTGGCTGTCCCTGCAAGTGGAAGCAAACTGTGGCCTGCAGTCTGCTGCCAAAGGGATTGAGAAAAATGCATTACAGATATCAATTGTGGCATACTGTTTGGCTGCCTTTGTCTCTAGTTCCTAGTGAAGTTCTAGCATGTCTGGCATGGCAGCACTCAGGCGGCGTGACTTCATTCACACCATGATAGTCCACTGTTAGCCTCCACTCTCCATTACACTTTCACACTGGCCATACAGGACTATTAAAGGGTGAGTGAGGCTTGGCAATAACTCCTTGGCTCTCCAGTTGATGAATCAGCTTATGGATGGGAATCAGGGAGTCTTAGCTGGTGCAGTATTGCTGCTGCTGCACTACTGTAGTAGAGATCATCACCTACTATTCTTCAATGCTCAGCAATCCCACAATAGAAGGGTCCTCTGAAAGGTGGGGCAAGGTAGGCAGCTGCTTAATTTCCTCTGTCTCCAAGGCAGCTGTACCAGAAGTACAACAGTACCCTTTGTGTCCTTGAGGTAGTCTATGCCAAGGATGCGTGGAGCCTCCAGGCCAGTTACAATGGGGTCCTTTTGCCATTCATTCCCAGTCAGGATCATGTCAGCCTCCAATACAGTTAGCTGTTGGGATCCTCTTGATACTTCAGGATTTTGTCCCTCTATAGACTGATGGCATTAGGATACACTGTGTAACAGTGTCCACTAGAGCCATATACTCCTGAGTGTCTGATGTACCAAGACATTGAATCCACACAGTCCCATAAACAGTTATCCCTTTCCTGCACCTGGCTGGAGGTAGGGCCCCTTTAGTTCTGGTCATTATATTCATTACTCTCTTCTTGCAAATGCAAGTCAGAAGTCCCTTTATTAAAGTCAGAAGTAAGATCAACCCTTTTACTCTGGGGAACTGCCCGCTCAAAACTGGAGCTGCAATTTTCCTGGAAGAACACACTTTTTTGATTGTTTTTCCTTGCAACTCATGTACCCATGTTTCTATGATTGAGGTAGATTTTCCATCCCACTTCCTCATTTCCTCTCCATGCTCTCACATGTGAAATCACAGGGTGGCACATGGTCTGTATACACTATATCCGGTCTCTTGAGAAGAGGAATGCTTATTTCTAATAGCTGAGACAGTGGACTGTAGAGATGCAAAGTAGAATGTATCCTCTGAATTGATGGAACTACCAGGACAGATTCTTCACAGCCAGATGCAGGCCTGTAGGAAGGAAGAGAGACTTTCTTCATATTTTTGGAGTTGGCCAGAATTCATCCACTGTTTGTCCCTCTCCATCTTTACAGGTCATTACTGTCAATGACTTAACATAAGTCATTGATGGTGTGTTCCATAAAAACTTCCACCACATGGGTTATGTGCACTTGACTTTATCTGAATATTTGGTAATTGTCCATTGTCCAGATCATCATAAATCACCTCCAGGCTATTTTCCTCAGGTACTGGTACCTCTCTCTATGGTGGTCCACTTGTCTGAGTGACATACAACATCTTCCTCAAAGGGATGCCTTTCACACAGAACTGCATGGAATCATCTAGGTTGGAAGACCGCCAAGATCACCGAGTCCAACCTCTGACCTGACACTAACCAGTCCTCTAATAAAACATATCTCTAAGCTCTACATCTAAATGTGTTTTGAAGACCTCCAGGGATGGTCACTCAACCACTTCCCTGGGCAGCCCATTCCAACGCCTAACAACCCTTTCAGTAAAAAGTTCTCCCTAACAACCAACCTAAACCTCTCCTGGTGCAACTTTAGCCCATTCCCCTGTATCCTATCACCAGACATGTAGGAGAATAGACCAACCCCCACCCTGCCACAGCTTCCTTTAAGGCATCTATAGAGAGTTACAAGGTCACCCGAGCCTCCTCTTCTCCAGGAGGAACAATTCCAGCTCCCTCAGTTGCTCTTCGTAAGACTTGTTCTCCAGACAGATCACCAGCTTCATTGCCCTTCTCTGGACCTGCTCAAGCACTGCGATGTCCTTTCTGTAGTGAGGGGCCCAAAACTGAACACAGTACTCAAGGGGTGGCCTCACCAGAGCCAAGTAAAGAGAGCCAATCATTTCCCTAGTCCTGCTGGCCACACTGTTTTTTGTACAAGCCAAGATGCTGTTGGCCTTGTCCACCTGAGCACACTGCTGCCTTCTTACCCTCAAGCAGATCAACACATGCACCTAACTTGGTGTCGTCTGCAGACTTACTGAGTGTGCTCTTATTAACCTCATCCAGATCACTGATAAAGATGTTAAAGAGAACTGGACCTAGTACTGAGTCCTGGGGGACTCCACTAGTGACCGGCCTCCAGCTGGGTTTAACTTTATTTATCACAACTCTTTGAGCCTGGCTATCCAGCCAGTTTTTAACTTAAAATTCCTTCATACTTAACAGGAGTAACCTCTTGAGGCTGAGGGCTTGTGGCCCTTTTCCTATCACTTTGTCAATGCTCCCTTCCCTGGAGAGGGATCCCAGCTGCTTGGCTTCTTTGCTCTCTAGTTCCATTCTACTGGCCCCCATTATCCCAGAATTGGAACTGCCAGGTGACAATGTGCTTGCCTGGATAATGGAAGAAATCTTTTTGCATATCTCACAGGTCACCCAGGGATAGGAATCAGGTGGTTACTGCCTCATTTATGAGTTCTCCCTTTTTCTTTTCTGTTCTTGTGATGGTCCTGCTTTGAGTAGTCTTCTTTTATCAAATTCTTCCTCATTCCCCTTCTTTGTAGGAGTTTCTTCCCTTATTAAATGAGCTGATTTTCACACCCATCGTTTCTTCTCATGTATGAGGGTGATCAGAAATGACTGATATTGGTATGGGTTGTTTCTCTGGTTCAGCTGCAATGCCTGTTGCAAGGCTGCAGTAGCCTCAGAGCAGCTGTAGAGCCTGTTGCAGGGGTTGGAGTGGCCTCAGTACCTGTTGTTTTGCTGTCAGATCTAGAGACATTCTTTTCCCCTTTGGGGTGCTGAATAATGTTGAATAGCATTCAGTAAGCATGGGCCAGGCCCCAGCACATTGCAGTGATTGTTGTCTCTCTGCAATTGCCAGGATGACAACATTTTTTTCCCCATTTTTTTTTTCAGGATTCTGAACTTTTTCAGGGGTGAAATTCCAAAACACTGGAGGTGTTGACTGTCTTAGGTGCCTGTTCATACTATCCCCTGCACCCTGCTACTCATAACTATCCAGCCCTAGGGCAGGATCTCTCATCGGTATTCTTAAAGAGTTTTTTAGCCTTAAAACCTGAAGCACATTCAGGAGATTTGGCAATAGGAACATGCTGGTTAGAACATCCCAAGCATATCCAAAATTCCCAACACATGTTGTAATTAACCTTGAGAAGAAGTAGGAGGTGAAACAGAAAGAGTATGTGAAGGAGTAAGGGAAAGTGGGCCCCATTGACTGGTTGAAAAAGATTGGAGAAAAAGAGAGTGTAATTATTAATAGCTTTGGAAAGATGGTTCCCAAAGAGCAAAGATGATGACAATGCTGAGTACAAATACCTGATTAGTTTCATGACCTGCAATTTTATTATGTCTTAAGCCAGTATTACATGATACAGCAAAAGGGTAACCTTAATTCAGCCCCCAGGGGTGATCAACATTACAGGGAGCAGAGAGCAAGTAAGGTACAACATAAAATGACTGCAGGAACAAACAAACATACACACACAGAAATCAACATTGAAACCAGCAGCTTTAAACTAATACAGTGTTTATAACAAATGTTATTTTAACTTGTTGTGGTCAGATCCATCACTATCTCAACATTTTGTGTCCCAAGCTGAGTGCCAAAAGTATTGTTGTGGTTTAACTCAGCAGGCAGCTAAGCACCACGCAGCTGTTTGCTTACCTCCCCCTTCCCCACAGTGGAACAGGGGAGAGTATCAGAAAAAAAAGGTAAAATTTATGGGTTGAGATAAAAACAATAGAATAGGAACACGAAGGGAAAATAATAACAGTAAAAATAATAATAGTAACAATAATAGAGGAGAATTATACAAAGCAAGTAATGAACAATGCAATTGCTCACCACCCACCAACCAATGCCCATCCTATCCCTATAGCACCAGCAGCCCCTCCCCCAGGCCAACTCTCTCCAATGTTATTGTTCAGCATGATGTGATATGGTATGGAATATTGCTTTGGCCAGTTTGGGGCAATTGACCTGGTCTTGCTGCCTCACAGGCAAGGCAGTGGGAGAAATTGAAAAGTCCTTGACTTAGTGCAAGCACTGTTCAGCAACAACTAAAACAGTGTGGTTGAGCAACCTGATCTAGTAAGAGGTGTCCCTGCCCAAGGCATAAGAGTTGGAATTGTATGATAATTAAGATCTCTTCCTACCCAAATCATTTTATGAATCACAGAATCACAGAATTGTCTCCATCGGAAGAGATCTCAAGATCATCGAGTCCAACCTCTGACCTAACACTAACAAGTCCTCCACTAAACCATATCGCTAAGTTCAACATCTAAACATCTTTTAAAGACCTCCAGGGATGGAGGTCAACCACTTCCCTGGGCAGCCCATTCCAACGCCTAACAACCCTTTCAGTAAGGAAATTTTTCTTTACTGAAGTTGGTTTTAGTTGGTTCTTCCTAATAACCAACCTAAACCTCCCCTGGTGAAACGTTAGCCCATTCCCCCTCGTTCTGTCACCAGGCACATGGGAGTTTATGATTATATTGGCCTTATTCTGTTCCAAAATCTGAAACACAACACTATCCCAGCTACTAGGAAGAAAAATAACTCTATCCCAGCTGAAACCAGGACACTAGTATACTGTTGATATTAAACTGTACTTAAGTAAAATAAAATATAACAATTTATATTTACATGAATAATTTGTATGATAAAATGTTCATTTCAAACTGTGTAACATAATCCATGCATATAGTGTATAATGTAATCTAATTTGTAGTAGCTGCTTTTCAGTAATAAGCTATCAGTTTCACTACTAAAGACAAATATTAGAGAGACAGAGGAATGTTCTCCAGTTTAAGCCTTCTCCAAACATTACTTAATTCAAATTAGTGTACATATAGTGTATACGTATAGTGTACACACACACATGCACGCATTTGCACACCAATTCATATGTGTTTTTTTTTGTTTGTTTTTGTTTGTTTGTTTGTTTGTTTTGGCTTTCTGCAGGAATATCAGTTAAAATAGAATGAACATGACTTTCTTCAAAAATAGAGATAGACTGTTCATATAGGAACTAAGCATTCAGAGACCGGAGTAATAATTTATAATAACATATATGTTTATTACGTAGCTGGTCTAGGTACATTCTGGATCAATTATCAACTTTTTGATGTATGAGATATTGATAATTTCAACTACAGAAATATAAGCTGAATTTTCTCCATGTAAGCAAGTCAAATAGTAATACACCACTGCAATACAATGACTTTTTCCTATACACTATAGCTTTCTGGGACAAGATGGTTATTGTGAACTACACTTCTTTCTGCTTACATAGCTGGAAACAGGTGGAAAAATAATGATCACAGATTGGTATGCTGTGGCATAATGTCATAAATTAAGTGGTCTCAACAATAATCAACTTTGCTTCCTAGACTTTTTCATGTCCAATAAAACAATTAGCAAAGCAAAACAAAATGAATAATATTTAGCAAAGGTAGTTTTTCAAGATGATCACATTCATCTCCTGTTATTTGAATTCTTTATTTGTAAAACACCGGTTATCAGCCTTTCCAAAAATGTTAATAGATCTCAGAGGCTATAAAGGAGGTTTTTCTTCCATTACACAAAAGGTTAAGTAAGCAAGGTAGTGCAATATCCATCAGCTATTTCAAAGTATTCAAACTGCTCACGGAGCAGATTATCTTGAGTGTCATCACATGGCACTTGCAGGGCAACCAGGCGATCAGGCCCAGTCAGCATGGGTTTATGAAAGGCAGGTCCTACTTGATGAACCTGATCTCTTTCTGTGATAAAGTGACATGTTGGGTGGATGAGGGAAAGGCTGTGGATGTGGTCTACCTTGACTTCAGTAAGGCCTTTGACGCCATTCCCCACATTCTCCTCAAGAAACTGGCTGCTCATTGCTTGGACTGGCATATGCTTTGTTGGGTTAAAAACTGGCTAAATAGCTGGGCCCAGAGAATTGTGGTGAATGGAGTCAAATCCAGCTGGAGGCTGGTCACTAGTGGCATCCCCCAGCACTCAGTACTGGGGCCAGTCCTCTTTAATATCTTCATCGATGATCTGGATGAAGGGATTGAGTGCACCCTTAGTAAGTTTGCTGATGATACCAAGTTAGGTGTGTGTGTTGATCTGCTCGAGGGTAGGAAGGCTCTGCAGGAGATAGATAGGCTGGACAGATTGGCTGAGACCAACTGTATGAAGTTCAACAAGGCCAAGTGCCGGGTCCTGCACCTTGGCCACAACAACCCCATGTAGTGCTACAGACGGGGAGATGAGTGGTTGGAAAGCTGCCTGGCAGAGAAGGACCTGGGAGTACTGGTTGATAGTCGGCTGAATATGAGCCAGCAGTGTGCTCAGGTGGCCAAGAAGGCCAACAGCATTCTGGCTTGTATAAGAAACAGTGTGACCAGCAGGGCTAGGGAAGTGATTGTCCCCTCTGGTGAGGCTGCACTTTGAGTCCTGTGTTCAGTTTTGGGCCCCTCGCTACAAGAAGGACATCGAGGTGCTCGACTGAGTCCAGAGAAGGGCAATGAAGCTGGTGAGGGGTCTGGAGAACAAGTCCTACAAGGAGTGGCTGAGGGAGCTGGAATTGTTCCTCCTGGGGAAGAGGAGGCCCAGGGGCAACCTTGTTGCTCTCTATAGGTATATTAAAGGAGGCTGTAGCGAGGTGTGGATTGGTTTATTCTCCCATGTGCCTGGTGACGGGATGAGGGGAAATGGGCTAAAGTTGCACCAGGTGAGGTTTAGGTTGGATATTAGGAAAAATTTCTTTACTGAAAGGGTTGTTAGGTGTTGGAATGGGCTGCCCAGGGAAGTGGTGGAGTGACCATCCCTGGAGGTCTTCAAAACACATTTAGATGTAGAGCTTAGAGATATGTTTTATTAGAGGACTGTTTAGTGTTAGGTCAGAGGTTGGACTCGATGATCTTGAGATCTCTTCCAACTTAGATGATTCTGTGTGATTCTGTGTGTGTGTGTGAAACTGACCATACCAGTTACTTCAGAGAAAGATATCCCTTTCAAGTTCAGCAGTGGAGAAGTCTCTTCCTAAGTTCAGTTTGGAATAAAATTAACTACATCTTAAATAATGGCTACAAAATTTTATTTTCGTTTTCATTTGATCTTTACCATTTAACCTTGGACATCCTTCTAGCTAAGTGAATATCTAATCCATTTTTTCCAAACTTGTTAAAATTTTGGCCTCTTTGTAGTAATGTAAGCAGAAGTTCAAGAGGCCATATTTGCCTTTTCTGAACAAGCACTTTCTTATATCAGTTTTAATTACTTTTTTTTGCCTTTCACTTTCAATGAGTATCTGGAAATTTAACATCATACCAAAATATGTCCAATAATACAACTTATTTGGTGTGAGCTGAGATTTTCTTAGCTTTGTGTTTATAATCACAATGCCAAACATTTTATTGCTTCAATGCATTTTCTTCATGAAGCAGTCCTTTCAGATTGCAAGACAAATCTCCATTTAAATGTCTTGCCTGCTCAACACCCATATCTCAGAGCTAAAATCCCAAATGTCTATTTATCATTACATTCTGCTACATTTGTTTCAATTATCTTTTTTCTTTTATCTGCAAGCCTTATTGTGTTCATTGCCGTATGTCCAGGCAGTTTCTAAGAATATACATATTTTTGGTTTACACTTTTGCTTTATTTATTTTTTGTTCACATAGTGTAATTTTTCTTACTTAGATTCAATCACCTTATCTATCTCATCATTTTCCTCATTGCTTGCTGTTTCATGGTGCCTTTGTTCCCTGTTTTTAATTGCTATTATTCCCTCCCTCAGTCTACACTGGTCTTTGATCTTTTTTCCTTATTTCCTTACCTCCTCATTGATCTTTGATTGGAACTTACACTGTTTTATTTTCTCTTTCTTTGTAAAAGGAGACTGTCATCCTATTTGGTTTTGTTCATTGGTCACTAAATTCCAAAGTGAAATTCTTTTCTTCCTTTGTTGTTTTCTCTTTCCATGCAAATAGTGGAGAAAGTTAGAGAATAGTGGCTCAACCGAAAGAAAAATCAATGACTCAGTTATCAGTGGTTTGAAGGTGTTTCCAAAATGCTGAATCCTTAATTTAATCCTAATCAACTCATGGTTTCTGCTCTGGTTAATAATTTGGACATAAAGAGAACAGTGATGAGAGAAAAAAAAAAGTGCCTGTATTTAGAGCATAATAAAAATAAGTTGAGTGGAAAAACAACAAAGAGCTGTGGTTGCCTCTGATGGAAGGAAATCTTTATGAGAGATGCCTCTGATAAAGGAAGCTTTTTGAGATTCAGTAAATGTCCACTGTCTCCCTGTCAATAGCTATTATTTTACATCAACAGCCCCAAATGCTTAAACAGAAAAAGGAAAAAAAGTGAAAAAGGAAGCTTTGCACATTTTCAGTAGTCAAGATTATTTGGGAATAAACCCTGAATAATTTCAAATATTCTACTCTGACATATGTCTTAAAGGCTTAATAACTGAATAACCAAAGAGATTTTGTTTCTGACAGATTTAATCTAGAACCTCATTATTGTGGTTTTACCCAGCTGGGCAGCTGAGCTCCACCACAACTGCTCTCTCACTTGCCCTCCTCAAAGGGAAAGGGGAAGAAAATACAATGGAAAGGGATCAAGGATTGAGATAAGGACAGGGAGATCACTTGACTTACTACTTACAAGCTAGAGCAGTGAGAAACAAAGGAAACAAATTAAAAACACATTTCCAATAAAAACACCAATTCCAATATAATTGTAGCAGGTATGCTACATTTTTTCTCTGCTTAAAATAGATCTGAATTTGTTTCATTGAATTCAATGCAATGTTAATTTCATTATGAATATTTAAAAATTAAATCAATTAACTGGTTACGTACTGGTAATTTTGGGAAATACATTTACCTGGAGCTGTGAACAAAGTTTGGGTAGATAATCGCAAATTGTTGTTCAATTATTTAAAACTATTTCCAATATCACACTACAAATTGGGGTAACTAATTAGATCAATAAATTATATTAATTATATTTTAAGGAAAACAAAAACAAAACAACACACACACACACACAAAAAAAAAAAAAAAAAAAAAAAAAAGGACATTTCCTGATAGTACATTAGATGTTATGCTCTGGAATTTCTTAAAAACTAAACATACAAAAATTACATAGGTTGTAACGTAAAACAGTTACTAAGAAACGTCAGAACTGAGGTTGACATTCTCTCAGTCACCTACAAATACATTGTATCACTGCCACTAATTGCATGTTTTAAAATTACTTGCTGTTTACATATGAGTATTCAAGGACTGATATGAAGAGTACTCAATGAAAAAATCATACCGTTAATCCCATACTTTATACAATATCTAAATGTTTCTGTGAAGGTAATTATTTAATAGCTTTGTCCCAGATTTTTGTATATGGTATCAGGATCTCGAGGAA
This sequence comes from Anas acuta, assembly GCF_963932015.1. NCBI lineage: Eukaryota > Metazoa > Chordata > Aves > Anseriformes > Anatidae > Anas > Anas acuta. The sequence goes on from NC_088980.1 coordinate 142,114,114, forward strand.
CCCAACAGACCCTCCTTGCCATGACCAGCCTCAGTTGGGATTCACACTCACTTTTGCACAAGGGTCCTGAGACTGTTACAGCTCACCCTGGGCTGTCCAGACAATGCCTCAGTGAGGCAGGTTCTTAGGGAGGTGCTCCTACCTAGCTCTGTCCCTGTCCCTGCCTCATGTATGAGTTTTTTACTCCCAGATGAGATTGTTGGAGGGACCCTAGACCTGGTTCATCACTTGTAATGTCAGGGACTGTTACTCCTGTGACTAGTTCCCAGGACCCTGTTACCAGTTCCCAGGTCTGCACTTGCAGGATTGAGCCCTGCTGAGAGCACAGCCTGTATGTGGTCAACCTTGACACCCAGCTTTTACCCTTCAAGAAGCAATCCTGTTTCTGGTAATCCTTGATATATGGCACTAGCTACTACAGTGAATTATTTACAAGTTTTACTAAAATTTGTTTTCATAATATGCAAGGGGTATCATTAGATGACTCCATCTGGCTTTTTCAAAACTGGTGGTTTATGTGATGTTTTATCAGTTCAAAACATAATTTCCATTTATTTAACTTAAAAGTGAAATTTCTTATCATAAGTGCTTGTTTCTCAAGCTGAGCACCCAAAATTTTTTTAAAAATGTTATTGATATGCATCTTCAAAAAACTTGTTTGAAAGCATCTAGTAACATACAAAAACTTTTTGAAAGGCAGAACATTTATAAAAATGGAACAGGACTTCTACCTGAAAATACAACACTTTCACTCAGAATAGAAGTCAGAACTATTAGCTAATTTCCAAAAGAAGATGCATTCAAAGTGGCAATTTTAAATCAATCACATAAAAACAAACCCTGCCTTTTTTTTTTTCTTTTTTTTTTTTTCTTTTTTAACTAAATGTATCAACATGAAAGATACAGTACACAGAAGTGTCACAAAGATGCACAGGGAAGACAAGAATAAAAATAGTGACATGCTACAAGTAGAATAACAGGAATGAAATTTGCTGAAAGCAAATAGTAATATTTTTTTCTGCTAATAGATTTTTTTTTTTTTTTTTTGTGGATGCTACAGAAATATGATTTATAGAAATATATATATATTTGTCTTCACAGCTTTATTCTAGATTTTCTGTATTTATCGTTTGAGGTATCTAGCACATTAAATATGTTTGATCAAGCATATACAATAAAATAATACATGAAAGTATAATATTGACTGTACACTTTCTTTAATGGCCTTATCTGATATGCTTCTCTTCCATTAGTGGATGGTTTAGCTGTCATTAAGTGCCATCTAAACTACATAACGCTGTTAAGCAATTTCTGAAGACAGTCAATAACTGCAAAATTCAACAAGATTCAATTTTGAGGAGAAAATTAAAGGATATACAAAGCTGGATGAGGATGGAGTCAGAGGTCATGAGTTTCACAAACATCCCAGCTGGGAAATTTCTTTATGTCATACAGAAACCATTTTCAATGAACAAAATGTAGTAGAAACCAATGTCTGAGATCATTTTTTAGCTGTCTTGTTATGTACTTTGCAAATAGATGTGTATAATCCCCTGAGAATATTTTAGTCTTTAAGGTGATGGTGAATTGATTAAATTTTTATGAACGTCACTAGGTAATAAAACAAAATCGACTGTCATGTCAAGAAACTTTCCACAAGAATCTGTATACCAGTAAAACTCTACTTAAGTAAATAACTTTTGCAAAAAGAAAAGTTCATGAAACATTACCTTACTACTTCCTACAGTAATCTGAGAAAATAAACATCACCATGAAAGATCTAATAGAGCTTACATAATTTCACTATTACTTTCTTAAATTAAAACCCAATACTCCAGTCTCACACAAATGTATACTATTTTTTTTTCCCTGCACCCACACACAGGCAAAATCTCGCAAGTCTTGTGAAAAAATCTATTTCAAGACTTGTATGGAAACTTAATTGCATTTTCCTTTTTAAGTGCTGATTTATTCAACTGACTTCTACAGAATTCTTATCTATTTCCCTGCCATACTGTAGTGGCATTCTAAGTACACAATACCAAAACTTTGAGCATGCCAGACTTCCTTGACTTTGCTTTCAATATATCAAAATATAAAAAAATAAAAGCATCCTAAAACTTCAGATTTGAAGGCTAAGTTTAATGTAAAAGGAATCCTGAATACATATATAAATATATGGAGATAGATATTTATATATATATGTTTGTACAGATAGGTGTACATAGAAGTATGCACATATGCAGCCACACAAATACCTTCTTTGTGGTTTGAACAAGTTATACAAATTACAAGGTATTACTTTCCTCTTCCTCACATCCTTCTAGCTTTCTTCACCTGTTTTCTCTGATGTTCATTAAGACTATAACTGAGTAAGAACTGTAATTCGTAATATTCATTATTAATTATTCTATTGCAATTGTACAGAATGTTGTTCATGTGTTCCCTGAGATTACAGTTTACAGTATATTCACCAGTGGAAGTCCTGACTGACAATGAGGGTCTTACTTTTTGGACTCCTACATGAAATCAAATATCCATGTAAACTATTTTTTGAGGAGTGGGCATTAAGGAGGAAAACAACATGTACTTCTGTCTTCTTCTTGTGGAAGACAACTCTCAAAGTTATGGGTACCCTCTTTCCTGCAGCTGGTATTAGAATTGCACACAAACACTCATGAAACAGGAAGTACAAAGAGAAATATAGAAATACGAAGAAAACAACCTTCATTACAAATACGTTTCCCCATATCTGCTAGGTGTTATTCATTTGACATACAGAATTTGCAACCTACACAGACATGAGTCAAAGAATTTTACAGTTCTAATTCTCCTCTAGTAATTTGTTACATCATCATTGTAGTGTACAGGTGCGGGACTGTTAGTCACTGTTAGACTGTGACCCATCAAGCTCTTGATTTTTCAAATATTCTTTTCACTGTTGAGATCCCCTCATCTTAGAAGTTTCTTATAAACAATAACAAATATATATTTTCTATTTAAAAGACATTTTGTTTTTCAAATCCCTCTTGAAAGCCTCCTATTGAAAAAAATACAAAAGTTCTACAACTCAGGGCGGTCATGCGCCCTGAGACACACCATTTCATCATCACTTTATGTTCATTCATACATGTATGTTTCTTAATTCATTGCATTATTGAGACAAGAGATTTTATGAGGGCTAATGTTTTTAACACTTATTTTAAATGTAATTAAAACACATAATATACACTTAAAATCATTTTTAATTGATTAAAGAAAAGTTGTACCTTAAAATCTAAATAACAAATAATTAGTAATATAAAGGCATTAGTTTTAACTATTTTCTCAGATATTTTTAACATACGAATAGATGTTACATTTTAATAATGTTTATTATTTACCTTGTCCTAAAGTTTGCAGGATGAGGATGCCCATCATATAATGACAAATAATCGTATTCTTCTTCAAGAGCAAAAGACTGAAAGACAATCTGTATCCTGTTTCTTTCCTCTGCTATTATAACCCATGTACAATTTGCACCATTTGGATATCCATATGGGAAGCCAGGGCTTTCTATAGTTCCATTCAGTCCTTTTAAAGTTCCACCGCAGGTATAAATAAATCCTAAAACAAGCAAGGAAACAGAAGTTAGCAAAATGGGTTTTGTTTTGTTTTAATATCAAGCTTCAACAAAATGCCATTTCAATTCACAATTTCACTTTTATCAAAATACTTCTCACCAAGCTCTGGCTTAAGAAGGTAAAGTCCATGGTTTAATATAAATCATGGCCACTTAATTCAAAACCACCCATACAAATGTGTTTTCCATACTGTTTATATAAAGACATGGTAGCATCTTCGCAAATAAATATATACGGATGTGAAACATATTTGCTCATCTATGAGAAAAACTATTTGCATAAATTCATTTTTTTTTTTTTTTGTAAAAAACAAGAGGAACTCCATAGCAGTTAATGAGTCCTATTCTTCTGGTACAGTTCTGCTACAGATTATATCCATAATCCTTTTGCTGCTCCTCCCCAGATTTTGGGACTGGAAGAGGCTGGAAGGCTATTATGAGAAAGCTTTTTATAAACAATAATTCGGTTGTTTAAACTGTATGCTTAAAAGATCAAGATGAAATAGTCATCTGTTACATCCCTATGTTATCTCATGTAAAAACAACTCCACTGTGTATTTGTAAAACCAGAAAGAACTTATTAAGCTTTAATATATATAAATACATTAGTAAGATGAACAGCTTGTATGTTGATGACCAAGTGGATCAAAAAGACGGATCTGCCATGGATCCTCTTCAATGTGACTATCCCCAAATTCCTGAAATAGCCTCCACATAAAAAATGTAGGACTATTGTTAAAAAAATGTGAAAATTCTTCTTCTTCTTCTTCTTCTTCTTCTTCTTCTTCTTCTTCTTCTTCTTCTTCTTCTTCTTCTTCTTCTTCAGAGAAAAACATTTGTTTAGGAAAAATGAGAAATCAATAACAATTATTAAAAAAATCCCTCTCTGTATCCTGGCAGGACATGTTTTTCTTTTGCTCTAAGTTTCAGTTATAGCAGTTCCTAATTGCTTTCTCCAGGCTTTCTGCTCTTTGATCCCTTAAAAAATTAAATTATTTTTCCTGCTTTGCCTTTTGTGCTCCAGAAACTTCTCTTCCCTAAGTGCATTCAGAGCAAGCGTCTTCCACTAAGAGGAGAATTTCATTGAGAGAGGCAGCTGCTCGGCATGCTTTTTCAGAGAAAGATGATATGCTTTTCATAACAAAATACAAACAAGATGTCATTTTTTTACGTATATATTTGAGCTCATTAAATCATCTTCATTATGACACATTCACAAGCATGTCTTCATGTTGAACATTTAAATGTGCAGAGATCCTTATTCTGAAGTGTGAAGTAGAAATCTCTTAAGATTATACACTTTGTATTGTAACACTGTAAAGTAGGTTGTTTTTTTTTTTTTTGATAATAGAAGAGGAACATGTATAATTTTATTTATTTTTTAAATCTTAGCTTTTTCGTATTTATCTCCAAAAGTAAGAAAAGATTACTTTTATACAGTATGATTATTATTTTACAGGCAATATATCATAGATATGTAGGACAGAGGGAATGGAAGGTCCTCTTAGAGAGTAATTAGGGCTTTGTTTGCCTCATCTGACATGCATAACAAATTTTACCTTCTTCTGCAAATTAGCTTAGAGAATTCATTTTCATGTCAGTACCTATTATGACTCATTTGTTATTTTCATTGCTAGTAGTCTGTTTTATTTATTTATCTCTTTCTGAATCTCTCCCTCATATACTGTTTTAGTTCTTTATGTGTTATTATTTATTATTTAGGCTCAGTTGTTTTGTTTAGCACTTTAAAAATCTTTTGGAATACGGTTTGTGCACGAGTCCCTTTACAAAATTAAACTTATTATATGACCCTCATCATAGAACTCTAGCACCTTCCCCCAAACACAGTCACTGGAATAAAACATTTAAAATAGCTAATGGTCTGTTCATATCTTTAATATATTCTCTCTCTCTCTCTTTTTTTTTTTTTTCCTTAATTTATTTTATTATTATTTTTTTAATAAATCTCTTGCTGAGGTCTACTTCAAAATAATCTAAGATAAACCTTAGAGAGAGAGACACTTGAAAATTATATAGTGTGTGCTGATAATTTCTGTCCATCTCTCCAGACCAAATATGGAAAACACAATGTGAACTTTAGCTCAATGTTATAATGCAGTTCCATAATTCCAAACCTGTGTCACTGCTGCCGTGTCTAATGTGGGATACCAATTACACATATGTTACTGTGTTCATTCAATGTGAGCTATAACAAAAAACTCAAATACAGATTTTCTGTGACCAAAAAAAATCATATTTTTTCCATGAAAAGAACAGTGTCTATACAGAAAAATGACAGAGAAAAAAAAAAATAATAATAATAAAGTGCTCTGCAAGGTTATATGCTTTCTACTAAGGAATATCTTAATGAAACCAATAATTATTCCTATCCACACATACGTATGAAATAATGCATAAGATAATTCCATAAGATATAAAACTTCCATAAGATATAAAACTTCCATTTGCTGCTTATGTTGCTTATCCAAATTATAACAAAAGAAAATTATTCATACATACCAAGATGAAAAACTTGGACATTTTTCAGTGATGACTAGTAGAATGTAACAGAGCTATGCGTGTATCAGAAGATATGTATTCAAATCCAAAAGGGGAAAAGCAATGAAATTTGATTTTGATAGGTCTGTTCTTTTTGCCAGTAAAACAAACAAATAAACAAAGAAACAAATAAAAAACATGGCAAAAGAATCCATATAACATACACTTTAATCTCTACTTTCAAAACAAATGCAAAGGCAAATTTCATGCTGAAATAACTGCTAATGCATACTGTGATCATTTTCATCTGGATTTCATAGCTAACATTTAGAACATGATTTACTTGCAAACGTGTTTTTCATTAAAGGGAAGGATTGATTCAAAGCACGAGATAAAGAATTTTGAAAAGATTGAAGTTGCTATAGAAAAGAAAAATACTTATTGAGTTAAGTGTGAAGATGCACAACACCATTGATAAAGCCCTCTTGATTCAAAGTTTCCAATGTACTGTTTCTTACAAGATGTTAAAATTCAGTTATTTAATTCTCGCCTGTCTTATGGGGGTAAATATTTATTGAAATCATAAAACATCACCTGATTTCAATCATGCTTTGGGTGATGGTGGAGTCACAATAAACATCAGTAACATCAGTTTTTACCTCATGTAAGTATTCAATTTTCATTTATTTCTACCAAGGCAAGTATCATAGAATCATAGAATGGCTTGGAATGGAAGGGACCATAAAGATAAGGTCCACTTAATTCCAACCCCCCTGCCATAGGCAGGGATGCCACCCACTAGATGAAGTTGCCCAGGGCCTTTTCCAACCTGGCCTTGGACACCTTCATCCACAACTTCTCTGGGCAACCTATTGCTTCACCACCCTCTGAGTTAAGAATTTCCTCCTAATATCTAATATAAATCTCCCATCTTTTAGTTTTAAACCATTCCCCTCTTATCCTAACTGAGCAAACTTTGTGGTCCTCTCGTGGACCCATTCTAACAGGTCAACATCCTTCTTGTGCTGGGGGTCCTAGACCTCAATGCAGTATTCCAAGGGGGGCCTCACAAGGGCAGAGTAGAGAGGGACATCACCTCCCTTGACCTGCTGGTTCTTTTGATGCAGCCCAGGATGCAGTTGGTTTTCTGGGCTGCAAGCATGCACTGCTAGCTCATGTTGAGCTTTTTGTCCATCAGAACCCCCAAGTCCTTCCATGCAGGGCTGCTTTCAATGAGTTTTTCTCCCAGTCTGTACTCATGTCTGAGATTGCCCCAGGTCAGGTGCAGCACCTTGCACCTCGAATTGTTGAACCTCATTAGGTTCCCATTGGCTCTCTTCTCAAGCTTGTCCAGGTTCTTTTGGATGGCATCCCTTCCTTCTGCAGTATCAACTGCACCACTCCACTTGGTGTCATGTGCAAACTTTCTGAGGGTGCACTTGATCCCATTGTTTATGTTGCTGATAAAGACCTTAAATAGCACTGTTCCCAAGATACATCCCTGAGGGGCACCACTCATCACCAACCTCCTCCTGGACATACAACTTTTATCCACCTCTCTCTGGCCGTGGCCACCCAGCCAAATCCTTATACACCAAACAGTTCACCTTTCAAATCAAAGTTCACCTCTTCAAAGACCAAGATGTTGTGTGGAACTGTGTCAAAGGCCTTACAGAATTCCAGGCAGATGACATTGGTTGGTCATCCCTTATCATCTGATGGAGTCATTCCAACATTGAAAGCCAATCATTTTGGACAGGCAAAATATGCCCTCAGTAAGGCCATGCTGTCTGTCTTAGACCAGCTCCTTGTCTTGCTTGTGCCTTGATGTTGCTTTCAGAAGGATCTGTCCCAGAATCTTTCCAGGCACAGACTCACTGGTCTGTAGTTCCCCAGGTTTTCCTTTCTACCGTTTTTTAAAATGTCAATGATGTTTTTTCCTTTTTCCATTCACTTTGCCTGTCATTTTTTCCACATAAATACAAACATTAATTTCCTTTCTTTAATATTCTAGATTTTGTTTCTTCCTGCACTTCACTTTCTTCTCTACCTCCCTCAAATGTCCTGCTGTTTTCATACTTTCTCTACAGCACTTTCAGAGAATGGATGACTTTTATTCTAAGGACACTCATTAGTGTCCATTCTCAGCAGACTGCTATAACCCCCAGTATTTTCTCAGTTTCATTTTCCTCCATTTTAGGTGTGGAAGGCGTACATATATTTTTTTCTTATTTCCTTGGTTTTATACTGTTTCCCTCAATCTAAAGAAATTCCAGACATTTCTAACAAAGCCTGATAAAGAGCACAAAAATCTTATGTTTTTAAAGTACACAATGTAAGATCAACATTACAGTGCATCTGAAAACTAGCTTTTATGAATTACAAGAAATTTAGGACTTCCTAAGTTAACCAAATTGCCATTTCATTTCTATTTATTTTAAAAGACATTTGCTTTCACAAGTGAGGTAATTGAAGGCTTGTTCTCTGCACAGCTCAATGTAAATGCTGCCAATATATAGATAACAGAAAGTGTTCAGTAGAAGCTGCTTTTAAGACTCTTTCTATATGATTTACATCATTTTAAGGCTGTAAGAAGAGATAGCTATACTCCTTTGCAGATAATTGTATAAAATAGGTTGTCTTGCCCTTGCATAAGCAAATGCTTATAACAAAGAGACAAAATGACTTTTTCAGTCATTTCATAGTGTTGGCTTATAACCAACTCAGTGAAACTGGTACAAAATACCAGCCAAAAAATAAGCTATCACTGTCAAACAGTTATCACTGCATTTGAAGAACTTTGTGGAAGTACTGTTTTTCCTTCAAAGACTAATTTCTTATCTGTGTTACAGGCATCTTTTCTGAAACAGGTTCAGAAACTTCTCTAAGTCCTCTACTTGTCTCAGCCTATCTACCACCCTATAAATCATCCAACAGATGAAGATGGTCACTTCCCTGAGAAAACACAAGATTTTTCCCTGCCCTTAGGCACTGAGATACATTGGTTTGTTCATAACTCCTTTACAGGAGGTAACCTTGTGTTTCTATTTTAAAAACATTGCTTCCAGTGCTGTAGGATGAAAGTCTGTCTTCAGCAAGGCAGCTGATACACACTGAAGATTTTCTCCCCAGTATGAAATTAATTTTCTTTTTGAGGATATTTCAATACTTCTTTCTAGTTCCTCATGTAATAACTCTGATGCCTTTTATACAGGAGTTCTGCTGTTTCAAAGTAACTGCCTTCTTGCTCATGCAGCCAAAGAAGGGTAATCTCTCAGATGTAACAAACATCTGGGCAATTGCACTAAACATAAAAACAAGAGCAGACATTTGAAATCCCATCAGAGTGAATTAAAAATCCTCCCTGGGATTGAAAATCTGCCATATTTAATGGCACCTCACACCTGCTTACTGCTGCCAAACTGCAGGGGAATCAGATTTCTTGTTTGGGGAGATTGCAGATGAACACTAAAGGTGTTTGTTTGTTTAAGAATTTGGATCCAAATAATATATTTCCTGTCTCAATGGTATTTTTATAGCCTTCTTCTCTCTCCTGGGTCTAAGGATATACATTCGGAGCAATGACTTCTTCATTTTAGAAGAACTAATCGTGGAAAATACCTTCATCAGTACTCTGACCCTCTGCTCTTTTTCTCCTTCTATTCACTCTCCCTGTAATTCTTAAACTTGAAAAGTCAAAAGTATCCATCATGCAAGCAGAAATTGATCCAGGACTCAGCTTCCTGGCATACCTAAAGAGGACACCTTATCAAAGTCATGCCTGGAAATAAATTCATACAGGTTTCATTTTTGATTACATGGAACATTTAATTCATGGAAAAGACATAAACAGAGATTTCACAGTAAAGACAAGCTTTTGAAATAATTTTATTTAATTAGTATTCCCTTACACTCTTACTTTTTTTTTTTTTTTTTTTCCAAAGCTAAACACATCTAAAGATTATGTAGTGTATTTAATTCGTTGCTTTTTTTTTTTTTTTTTTTAACGTGTGATCTCAGAAAATGTTATCTTCATAATTAAGTCAGAATATTTTTAATGTTAGTTTAGAACCATCACTTAACAAGACAAAATGGCATGACTTCCAGAATAATATGGACTGCTAACACCATTTTGGAGCATTTCTGTTATTTTAGGTATAACAATTTCTAATTCATATAAACTGACTACTTGAAGAGTAACATATCTTAGAAAAAGATATCTTTTCATTAAAATGTGCTGGTAAAAGTTGTCAGTCCTTTTCATGTGAACAGCATGAAAGACTGTCAAGATACAACCATTGCAATAGAAGGTCAACTTAAAAGTTCTGAAGTAGTTTATCATTTAGTTGAATCCATGCAACATATTGCTTTTCAAGCTTCATTGCTATTGCATTTATTTCCTACTAAATTTAGATATTGATAGAAAAAAAGATTTTCCGCAAAGTGCAAGCCTGTGGGCATCTGGACTATAAATAGATAGTAAAGCTTGAAAAAATCTTGTGTGTAAAAAATAAAGAATAAAATAAATTGTCTACAACAGAATAATTAATTAGCAATAGTAAGAAATTTGTAAATATCGGAATTATTAAATAAACAAAAGAAAGCAGTTGCACAAGATATTCTAAGTCTTTGAATATAAGCAAATACCCACTTTAAAAACAGGTTATAACAAAATTCACTTCTGAAGAAACTGAGATACATTTAGTATTATACTTTTAAAATAAACTTAAAATGCTCAGAAACCAAAATAACAATTTTCATGCTACTTGTAACATTAAAATCTTGGATCTGCATTATGGACCAAACTAAATTCAGTTAGCAAAAATCCTTAGAAGAACAGCCCACCTCTAAAAGTAATATATGTTGCAATATGATTTCCTCAAGAACTAGCACAGATCTTTTTTAAAAGCATAAATGAATTCTGTCACACAAACTTTCTAAAAAAGTAGTTTTAGAGCGAAGCAGTCTTTTAATAAATTAAAATTCCTTCTTCTCATCCAAAAATGTACAGATTTTTATTTTTTTTTCAAAGCATTTCTGTGTCTAAATGCAGAGTTAACTTTTCAGATATAGTCAGTTCTGCCTACTTTCAAATTTTGAAAAACTCTCTCTGTGCATTTGTGAATTTGCAATAGGTGAAAATTTAAAAATCTTTACTATGTATTTCTGTCATAAATGTTTTTTAATCATAACCCAGAATATAAATTTCAGTAGTCAATTGAGTCAGTACAGACTGAGGAAAGATCAAAAAAAAGTTACAAAGTATCTTTAGTCATTGAGATATCACAGAATTTCTAGGTAGGAAGAGACCTCAAGATCATCGAGTCCAACCTCTAACCTAACACTAACAGTCCCCACTAAACCATATCCCTAAGCTAAAAATATCTCAGTTTGCAAGATTCTAAAATGAGATGTCAATTTACATCACTAAATCAATAACTTTACTATTGCTACTATTGTTTATATTATGCTAATTCCTACCAAATATTTCAGTATGTATAAATAAATAAATAAAATACAATATAATGTAATATATAATATAAAATATATGATATAATATATATATATATAAAGCTATCATGGAAGGCTTGACTCTAAAATATGTGGTACTAAATAAAACAAATAATTGGGTAGAAAGAAAAACAAATAAAGTTTACATATCTATTCACTGGAAAACGCTTCCTAGTCATGGGAATTTTCCTAGGAATGATGATAAAACTGATGGTAGTTCTACTTTATAACAGGAACAATACAAATGCTTTTGAATTTCTGGCATTGATAGCTCTTGAGTTAACCTCATTTTTTAGAATATTTAACAGAGATAGCTGTTAAAATATTACAGAGACAAGCAGGATGATCAGGAGTTATTTCAGATTATGGCCCCACAGCCACAAGAGGTACTGCTATTACTGTAAAGTTTTATTCTGGTACAGTTCCAGAGACAAACTCCTTTGTTGCAGAGGTAGCCAGATGTCCAGAGGAGCCCAACATATTACGATAAAACTTTGGGATTTTATGAGAATAACTAGGTTTTAAACTTAGGTTGATGAGGAGATTCACTGGGCAGCCATCCTTGACAGTGAAACTTGGAGAGAGGCAAGGAAGGACATATTAAATGATTCATCCATCCCAGATGATTTTGCTATACAAAGTGAGATAAAAATCAATCAAAGAATGAAATAATCATAGAAACATAGAATCATAGAATGGCTTATATTGGAAGAGACATTAAAGATCACCTAGTTCCAATTCCCCTGCCATAAACAGGGATGACACCCACTACATCAGGTTGCCCAGGGCCTCATCCAACCTGGCCTTGAACACCTCCAGGGACAGGGGCATCCACAGCTTCTCTGGGCAACCTGTTCCAGTGCCTCACTTCCCTCAGTGTAGAATTTCCTCCTAATATCTAATCTAAATCTCCCCTTTTATTTTAAAACCATTATCCCTTGTCTAATTAAGTCATGTTCCATCTTTTTAATAAACCTTCTTTAAGTACCAAAAAGCTTTAATAAGTTCTCCCTGGAGCCTTCTCTTCACCAGGCTGAACATCTCAGACTTTCTTCATAGCAGAGATACTCCAGCCCTCTAATCAACTTTGTGGTCCTTCTCTGGACCTGCTCTAACAGGCCAACATCCTTCTTGTGATGGGGGCCCTAGACCTGGATGCAGTATTCTATGTGGGGCCTCACAAAGGCAGAATAGAGTGGGAAAATCCCCATATATAGTAATCACCATCAAGATTTTTTTTTTTTTCTCTCTGTCTGGCTATTTAAAAGCTAGATTTTAACTCTGAGCATTTGCAGAAAAGGCAAAAAGGAATACATTTTTAATGGTATGATTATCAGGATTACTTCCTTTCCTTCCTCCCTTGAAAGTAACAGACAAACCTCAATCACTCTATCCCAGCATGAAAAATAAATAAATAAATAAAGTTTCTCTGTAATTTACCAGTTACCCATTGTCATATTTCTGTCAACATCTTATAACGAAACATGTTGAGTCGCCTGATCTCTTTTTCAAGAAAAAAGTTATGTGATAAGCCAGACTGAAGAATTTCAGTAGAAAAGGAACACATAAAACCATTTAAGAATGAAAACAAAACAAACAAAGAAAACAAACAAACAAAAGCATCTATAAAGGGAACCAGTGCAGCACTGAAATTGCAAAAATGGCAAGAAAAAATTTTACAGTAGTTTTAACTTGGATGTCATAACTTAACTTGACATGTAAAACTTTTTTTAAAAAGTTACATAATTCTGTATTAAGAAATTATTCTTGTAAATAGTGAGATTTTTACTGTTCACTTGATGTCTTCATGTTCAGTTGCATGAGACAAAGGAATCTGACATTTTTTTGCAATATCTGCTGATTGGAATTTGGACAGTTTGGCTAATAGAGTAAATATTAACAGTTCATAAATGTTCCATACATACCATTACGCAAAGAATACAAATACTTCATGCCTAGTAAAAATGTAAATATCTGGTCCAGGTCTTTTTCTCTTGGGTGTAATCACATATCAGCAATAAATAAATAAATAGTTGGGTTAATTATTTCTTAATACTTAATGACTAGTTGTTATATAATGGCTCAAGGCACAGCCTTGGATGTACAGTTGCTCCTTCCCAGCCATTAATACTCAGCAGGAGCCTGTGTCTCTTGTTATAAAGTTAGTAACAAGCATCATTTTCTATTACATTGTTTGACTTCATAACTTTAATTGATGCACTCTCTGGTTTTAGCTTATTTAATCTTTTGGCAATTGTTACTCCAAGAGTACATTTATCAGTACTTATATCTGCTTTCAGTATCTAATATTTCTGAAGTTAATCAGTATCCCACATTTCTAATAAATAAATAAATAAACAAACAAATAGAAATTGCTGGTAATAATGCTGCTGGCTTAATCAACCCCATTAATATGAAAAACTAGCTCTAATAGGAAAGCTATTACTTTGAAACAAATCCCATTGCACTGAAACATTCTCAGCAGTAACGGATCTCAGCAGAGTATTAAAATATGTTCAGTGTTGAACAAGGAAAGAGAATCCTTCATGTCTTTCTCAGGTTGAATCAACCATATCCTCTTTTTTGAGTACTAGGTAACAGCAGCGTGTCAACAAAATTTTCAGGAGGGAGGCACTCCTTTCATAGGTCTTTAGGCACTGTATACTTTGATTTTCATTTTAACACTAAAAAAAAAATAAATAAAAAAAATGTGATACTCTTGGAACCTATAAATATTAAGGAGTTCTTTTTCTCCTCTCCTCTCCTCTCCTCTCCTCTCCTCTCCTCTCCTCTCCTCTCCTCTCCTCTCCTCTCCTCTCCTCTCCTCTCCTCTCCTCTCCTCTCCTCTCCTCTCCTCTCCTCTCCTCTCCTCTCCTCTCCTCTCCTCTCCTCTCCTCTCCTCTCCTCTCCTCTCCTCTCCTCTCCTCTCCTCTCCTCTCCTCTCCTCTCCTCTCCTCTCCTCTCCTCTCCTCTCCTCTCCTCTCCTCTCCTCTCCTCTCCTCTCCTTTTTCTTTCTTTTTTCCTTCTCTTTTTTTCATCTCCCTTTCCTTGTAACATTTTCCTCCCAGTACCAGGAGGAGCAGAAGCTCAGTGGTGTCCTCATCTATTCTCTCCCTCTGTAGGAGAGAGAGAAATGCAGGGAATCCCAGGACAGAATCTCTAATCCTAAAATCAGACTTTTATGAGTGCATGGTACAGTTGTCAGGGAGAGGGCAGTGAAGAGGGAGAGATGAGTGGAAAACAGCAGTACTGCTTAACCAGCTCTTGAGAAACACAATGAAAATTGTATCATCTCTGCAGCTGATGCTGAATGTTCTGCACTGGTTTTCTCTTCAGAGTGCTCCAGTTCACATCAGTGAGCAACACCTTAACAGAAAACATTCAGACAAGAGCTAGAGAGCAAGCACAATAATCAGTGAAAAATATATTAACAGAAATCTTCTACCTTCCCACACAAAATATCTTTTCTTTGTGTTATAAAACTTCTGTACCTGTGCAAAATTTGATGCAATAACAAATTTTAATTGCTGCTTAGTGTGCCAATAGAATGCTTTACAGGAATGAGGAGTGGTATATTCTTTTATTTCTTATTTACTATCTCTATAATTAAGAGTATATGATTATGCTATTAGTGCAGTGAAATGGAAATAGAATCCACACCCGGTATGAATAACTTACCCAGACCGCATGGAAATTACAGAATTTTCAAACAAAAGGTAATTGTATTTTTCTTTCTCTTTTAATTAATTTATTGTAATTTAAGGTATGTTATGAAGTTATTAATGCAGTGTAATAAGCTGAAACCTATGCACAGTGAAACTAACAACTTCTTAGAAATAGCGTTTCTTGGATGTAAAGGATGCACTGAGTTTGTTGAATTACTGTGGCTAAATGCATATGATGTGGCTAAATCCATATGTGAAGAGAGGGAATGCAACTGCTGCTCAGTGCATTCAGAAATCCAGATTGCTGAACTATAATTGTTAATCAAAGTAACTGGTAGAAATCATCAGAAAGCTTAAAGAAAGCAGTACTCCATATAAAAAAGCTGAATATTGAATACATTTATGCCCAGATTCAGTGACTTCTTGCCTTACTTAAAAGTTCATAGCACTCTCTGAAAGTTCAACATACATGCAGGAGCAAAATGCAGACAGAACTCTTCAAAAACATTAAATTATGGAGGTAATGTAATCAAGAGAATACCTTTGAAAACATTCATTCAAGAATACAACTACATTTGTACTTGTCTGGAAAACGTTTACTTGTACTTGAAGAGGAAATGCAAACATATTTTTTTTAAGCTACACTAGACATAATTGTATTAACAACAATAGAATTTCATGCACTAAATACCCACTGAAACAGGAAATTTGATACTGTAAGGTATGTTCTAACATTCAGAAATACTGAACATAAGGCAGCTCCTAATAAGAATCAGACTGTTTATTTATATAAATACCGGTTATATTGTTAAATTTCATTTAGAAGATGTGGGCCACTTTCTCTTATTACATTTTTTCCCTTTAGAATTTAGTTCACCAAACACCTTTAGAAAAAAATGCTCTCTTGTTAACAAAAAAAACCAAAACAAAATAAAATTATGATAGATGAGCAGAAATTGAAAACAAATGAAAAAAGAGAAAAACCTCACCAACCAACAAAATGCAATAAATAATTTAATAATATTGAGGTATGTTTCAATACAATATTCAGAATTAATAAAATCAGAAGATTTAACTTATTTTCTTTAGACTTTCATCCCTTATAAAATCTTCATAAAATTCACAGATCCAGCAGAACAGTTAGACATGTTCTCCACCCAAAGAATTCTTTCCTGTTTTGCATGTAGATTTGGTCAATACTTTCCTATACTATAATACTATATAAACTTCAATGATGATAAACTTCAATATAGATGATATTTTTTCTCTGATTATGCTTTAAAAGTAATAGTTGTTGACAATCAATTAATATTTTCTTTTCTCTTATTCCTAAAACTACATGCCTCCCTATTTTTAATTAATTAATTAATTAATTTTGATTTTTTGCAGTAATCTGAAGAAACATTAAGGAAATACTATTTTTAAAAAATTGCCAAAAAACACCAATGGGATGTTGAATTGAAGCTAAAAACAGCAGTATAAAATCTATGGCAATATAGACTTCAGTAGCATGCAGAAGCTAGAAGAAAATACTGAAAAAAAAAAAAAAGAAAAAAGAAAAAAAATTGAATAATAGTATGAACTTAGTATTTATTGAAAATAATAAAATAAAATAAAATAAAATAAAATAAAATAAAATAAAATAAAATAAAATAAAATAAAATAAAATAAAATAAAATAAAATAAAATAAAATAAAAACAGATGACCAAGATATTAAAATGCTGTCAGTCATGCAATGAAACAAATACAGTAATGCTTAGAGTTTTCACCTGGCATGGGAATTGCAATACTTGATGTCCTAAGTGGTATTAAATATCGGAATATACAGAAGTTTTTAATAAATACTATAACTTTGTTTTATTTTTTCTTGTGTAGTAGCATACTGGAACAGGTCACTTGAACAAATTATCATGGCTTGGACTATGAGAAAAAGAAAAAAAGGCTCTGAAGCCTAGAGTCATCAAAATAAGTCAGAGTGAAAACAGTGGTATGACTTACATGAATGTCCGAAAAGATTTGAAAAATGTACTTCACAAGAGCTTTTAAAGACTGTAAACTGAGCAGCAAAGCAGGTTGAAAGATAACATGTTGGTACGGATGGCAGTGAGGAAGTGAGTAGAAATGCATTATTAGTCATATTTATTATTTCAGCATCTATGAACAAGGCTAGAATCAAACTTCACTGTTCTAACTTCTTATGAACATAGTATACCTTTTTTTTGCCTGGGTGTATCAGATTATAAATTGGAGTGTTAAGAACAGAGAGAAAGAACACTCTGTACTACATCTGTAGTACTTTATTTATTTATTTTTAATGGTTGATGATTTTGGAAAAGGGTAAAAGAAAAGGCACCAGAACTTCCCAGTGATTACATTGTTTGAGATGTGCAAAGACAGAAAATGCCAGGATGTTCATAAGGACCAAAACAGGTGTTGACGGAAATGACGGTGGGTGAAAATGGCATAAATTAATATGATTTAATTATCTTCTAAATGAAATGTAACTTGTATAAAATTAACGGAAAAATATATATATAAAAAAAGCCAACAACTACAAACAACTACTTGGACATCTTTTTATCTGATCTTAACTGTACTGAGACTAATCTAAATAATGCCTTTCTCTTATTTTATTTCATTATTTTATTTTATTTTATTTTATTTTATTTTATTTTATTTTATTTTATTTTATTTTATTTTATTTTATTTTATTTTATTTTTAAAGGTAATATCACAAAGATAATTTAATGCTGTTATTTTGAACCAATGAATCTGGAAGTTTTCACCTGAAGTAATAACTCACTTCCTTATCTACTATAAATTGGAATAACTCTAATGAATTTAAGCAAGTTACAATGGTATAAAACAGCTGATACCTGTTCAACTGCATTCATAAACACATATAATACAGGAACAACCAGAAAAATATGTGCATAGACTCTGTGAGACTAATTGAAAGGAGGTGATTTAACAGATATAGATAAGAATGAAATGCGTAGGTTGGACACTTCAGATAAGATGCTCTGGAACTATTGTTTTGCCAAATTATTGTGTATTAAAAGAATTATACAGTGTATATATAAATAAAATTTAATAATTTATCTATTTAAATATAACCATTTAATTATATAAATACAATTAATTAATTTAAATATAATTTAATTAATTTAACCAGTGTGTTCTGTGGAATTTGTTCATACAAGAAAACATGTAGCATGTGAATTTACATAAAATGCAAGATGGAAAGGATTCCAACAATTACATTTCATAGGAATAGAAGCAGTCACTTTCTAGATATTGATACCTATAACTACATAATGTGATTATGAAAATACAGCTACTGAATTTTCTCTCCTGTAATTTCACTAGTCCTAGCATTTCTAAGATCAAAAAAGATTCAGAAAAATGTTCAGATGTTTAAACCTACACTATCCTACAGAAACTTTTCAGATGAACCACTAACTGAAGCTGCAGTTGAACAGTCAGAATTTAGCTCCATTTCAAAATGCTCTAGAGAAAACCCTTCTATGTTCTTTCCTTTTAAAACTATACAATGATAATAAGGGTATGAAATTACACAGTCCAAATAATGTATGTAATATACCTATTGTGACTGTAACAAGGTTTTTGAATCCCTGTATGTAGTCCTATTTTCTCACTTTCTTGTTAATTTAGAGAAAAATGACGTAAACTAACTAAAATAGTATAACTAAACTAGCATAAACTAACAGTTTATATGCTTTTCTCTTTTCTTCTCTATGTTAAAGTGATACCACACCAATTCACCCGATTACAGAGTCATTGTGATGAACATCACAGTCTTTTTAACATCCTAAGTATTTATTACTATCAAATTTAAATTTAGTAAATACTGCTTGTTTTTTGTTGTTGTTAAGCAACATCATATCTGTATTTTTCTCATCGGCTTTCCTATATGAACAGAGATGCCTTATGTTTTCCTTATTATTGCATGCTTCCCACCTAAACAGTACATGTTCTCACTGATGGCCCCTAACATTAAAATGGAAAGAAACAATGGAGGAAAGAATTTCTGCCATTGGCTGAAATAATAGGGAAATGTGTACTGCACATTCACAGAACCATATGTATAAAATATTGACAATGTCCAATATGAATTTTGTTTTCAAAACCACATTTATTTATTTATGTATTTATTTATTTATTTATGTTTTTATTTATTTCTCCCCAGGAAAGGATAATATTTGACCTTTTCCATATGAATAACTTGAATAACTTTGAACTGTATTGCGAACCTGCTGTCAGTATTACCTTTCTACAACTTTCTCTGTTTTGAAAGAGAAAAAAAAACAACTAGCTTGAAACCCCTCCAGAATAAGACTTTTTTTTTCCAATAGTAATAATTCCACTGATGAACAATGCAGCTCAAAACTTCCTACTGAAAAAGCAATAGACATCAACTGTATTATTTATCTTTATATATATATATATATATATATATATATATATATATATATACTATTTCAGTTTTGATTTATTTTTCTTCAAAGGAAATGGAACATTTTAATTCAAAACCAAGTGTGAAAATCTTTTCATGCAGCACAAAAGCATTAAGCCTGACAAGGTGCTTAAGTTATTTTGTCATCAGTCTTAATTTTCAAAATATTTATTGAAATGATACAGCAGTGTTTTTCTCTATGAATTAAAATTATGAATGCACTAAACACAGTAAATTATATATAAAAAAAAATGTCAGCAGAGAATTATTTAGTAAAGAAACAAAAATATCTGACATGTTATATCTGTATTGCAAAAATATTTCTGCTTGTTGTTTAGATAAGATTACTTATTTATTTACAGAAGTTTTCCTCCAGACAAAAATAATATTACTTGGATAAGTAAAATTAAACATTAACATAACTCTAACAGTATGAACTGCAATACTGGAAGGGATGTTTTGCTTTTATAAAATGGCTTCTACAAAAAGATCCGGTCTCTGTTTGTTTGTTTGTTTTTGTGAGGAAGAAAAAGGATTAATGACACTAGGCATTTGCATTTTTGCTGAGATGTTCAAATATCTGAAGTCTGGTAGCCAAATACACACACCAAGCTTCCAGTTTGGAAGAACACATATTTTCTTCCCAAACACCATATTTTTTTATGTTTTTCTACATGGTAAATGGTTCAAATCTCACTTTATTTAAAATGAACAAGCAAACAGTCAAGCAAACAAACAAACAAACAAAAATTGGGGTACGTTTTTAACTTACAACTACTCAGAGCATTTCTGAAGGATTTTTCCTACTTTTTTATTTTTTCTCCTAAACATTCAGATACATCAAGATGGAATAACATCATAAATTTGATATGGACATAGGACCTGTAAGTAAGAGATACAAATTTCCTACACAGGAAATTTTACTTTATAAAAAGCACAATTAAAAAATATTATCAAATAAATATTAATATCAAACACTTACTAAAGCCAAACTTCCTTCCATCATTTAGGTTGGCATTAGCATTCTAATGTATGTGAAAGGATTTTTAATTTATGTATTAATTCCTTGGTGCTGATAGGTGTATTTTTTTTATTCATAAGCAGAAATTTTTTTTTTGAAACATTTCCAGTGATGGTGATGTTCCTAAAGAAAATGTCAGAGTCATCTTTAAACATTTAGGATTCATTTGTTTCATCTCAACAATGTCTGCTTATGATAATAGTGGCTCATCAAATTTGAGCCAGAGGATTTATGCAAATAACTTAGATTATCGTTCATGGGAAAGCGTTATTAAAAAGATAATGGAAATAATCCTATGTTTTCAAAAAGTAAGAATAATTGAGGTGTTACAATATGCAAATTCTTGACCAGTTTCTGTTACTTGAGAAACATTTTATCTTCAGCAGTTCTAAAAATTTAACTTACATGGATTTGTATGAGTCTCTACTTACTCAGCTGTCTCCTTTTTAATTTAGATACAGTTTCCATTTGTATTACATTTCTTTAAAAATACCATTCCTTGTTTCTTTTCTCTTAAGCAACAGTTTGTTAAAACACAGGTCTGTCTTGGAAACTCGTATCTGTCTTATGTGGCTCTGCAGGTTTCCCATGTAACTACTCTGCTATTGGCTAGCTATATTGAACTTCATAAAGTGTTTTATGGTGTGCTTAGAGCTTTTGCTATTATTCAACCAGCAATTTTATTTCTCCTTCCATCCAAACTCCATTCTTATTTTGAATATCCTCCAGAAATAACTGGTTTTACCTTTTAATTTTCAAGTTATGGTTAATATGATATCATTGGTTGTTTATCAGTCATTCTTGCAAAATGTCAGTAGTATATCACTGAATTGGAGAACAGGGAGAAAACTGCTGCAAACTGTATCACACCTCTAGTAATATCACACCTCTAGTAACAATATCTGCCATTTGCACTAAGTTTGTCCCTTATTCATCAGAACAGTTTTGGCTGCATGATGGACATCCTTGTGATTTCTTCACAGGTGTTGTGTCCAAGACAATTTCAGTTTAGATAATCCATAACCATGAAAGCATAGAAGTATTGCAGCACTTGGCAATTTCTCACAATAGGTTATTTTCTATATTAGCAAATACTGCAATCCGAAAGCAGCACAATTTCATAATGAAATAGCTGGAGCTAAAGAACCATATTTACTCTCTATGACTTTCAGACAGAAAACATATTTCTAAATAGTTATAAAAACAAACAACTCTTTTTTTCTTTCTCTCTCTCTCTTTTTTTTTTTTTTTATTTGATTTTTATTTTATTACAATACATAGTAGAATAGATAATGCATTTGTATATTACAAAGTAAAGTAGCTAAACACTGAGATTACTGTACTGGGTGGGTTACCTCATTACTCAAAGAGTTCTTCAGAAACTGATTTCTGATACATGTTTACATAATGAAATCTTTATCTGTTTAAAGAAAACACTGTAACTGAAAGTAAAACAATTAATGCAAGGCAATCAATCTCAACAAAGACACTTTTCAGGTCCAGTAGAGAATTTCTAAAAAGATCATCACTCTCGGAGACAGTAGTCATCTCAGAAAAGCACAGTGCAGATTTATAGAGGATATGCAAATGAGCCTTCCTGTAGTCAAGTAAACACCCTAAATGCTAAAGCTGTGTTATTCTGACATCAGTCTTTGAACTGTGGAAGGTTCATAATGTTCCATTTAAGAATGAGATGTAATTTCATAATTTTGCATCTTCTTTAAAAATACGTGTCTTATGGCTAGATGTGCTTACCTGTGATGTGTTTTTTTTTTTTTTTTTTTTTTTTTTTTTTTTTTTTTTTTTTCCTAAGCATAGAATAAGCATATTGTCTTTGTGATCACTGGCTTGTCTCCACACACACGAAGGAGGGGAACCCCTTTGGATTCCACTAGGAAACATAGGAACTCCTATTCAAATAGGAGCCATAGGAACTCCTGTGCCACAGAGACTTGAACTCCTGCCACTGCTCCTAGGAAAGCATTCTGGTATTGCACAAGTCTAATTATAGGAAATTTATTAGAGTATGATGTGGGGTATGATGTGGGGGAGGGGAAAGATCCAAGTTTTTGTTTGTTTGTTTGTTTGTTTGTTTGTTTTAGGAGGTGGGGTAGGGAACATGCAAAAATGGGGAAATAAGAAGGCAAAAGTAATTTGTTACCTGTCAACAGTTTGTGTACACTTGTCTGGTCATGCCACATGCCCGGTCTGTCCTGTCTTCTCATTAAAAACTCCTTTTCTAACTCTTTCTTGGGCCAGGGTTTCTCTTTTCTGCATGTGTTTGGGGTATGAGTGCAGCAACTGGCATGAGACTGTGAGAGACTGTGTCTATGAATCAGCAACTGGACAGATTGAAGTGTACAGCACATACACAATGTGATAGGTAGGGAATATCACACGAGACTAGTCCAGTAAGTAGAGTAAAAGATTTGTATCCAGGTAGGGAAGCTAGATCTTGGACAGACCAAAGGGTCCATGTATGTTTATGTGTATGTATATACTTGTTTGGGACATGGGGATGCTGGGGCCTCTGAGGCTAGATCCAGGGGATGCCTGAGTGTTTAAAGATACTTAGGCAGGGATCCCTACTGTGATTATTCTTTGACTTAGAAAGTATTTTTGAAACTGGAGGTGGGAGAAATAGGAAGATAGATATTCAACCATGTCCATTGTGCTGTTTTATTGTATTTCTGTACTTAACTGTGCTTATTTTTAGGTAAAGAACATTTAAACCCCTAGAAATTAAATAAATCATAATTTCTGTTAGATGACACTTGTGGAAAATCTGTCCTAAAATAACCAAGAGTACAAAAGTGTTTGAATAGGACATAATTAATATGATACAAATTGGAAAAACAAAATGAAACAAAACACCAAAATGAACAAAAATCTCTCACACAAATGTCATATGACAAACAAACAAGACAGTCAATTCCAAGAAGGTTACAGTAGAATTGTAAAGCAACATTTCTGAAAGGTCTACCTCACGTTTATGTAAACCAGTTTAGATCGTGTGAAAGTGTAGGAAGTATACAGAACTGTATTCACAATTGATAATATATAAATCATTTCTGTAATTATGTGTTGTGTCACTGCTGCTTTATATCTCAAAGCTCAAACCACAAAACATTTGATTGCTTAAACGACTAAGTGTAACTACTGTGAGGCAAGGGTTAGGTATCAACTTTCTGAAGAAATTTGAAATAACTGTATGTATTAGTGCAACTGAAAAGCTCCATCTGCTGGCTTCCAGATCCATTGCAATAATGCAGTTCTATTTATTCTTGGTAAGATGTTCTCACATTTTCCTCAGCCAGCATAAACTGAGCAATAACACCAGTAATACTCTCCACAGTTGACACACTCTCTGAGAAGACATCAATAACTTTGACCATCCACATGACCACATATTAGCCAAATAACTTGTAATTAGTTATTCTTAATTGGTTAATCTGTAAGAGTTACAGAAATTAGAATTTTACAGACTTCTGGGTTACGGGAATATGGAAATGCAACAAATCTCACTTGTGAAAGTTTATGTGTGTCCAAAATTCCAGTTATTTCTAGTGTCCCTTCTGCCCTGCCACTGTCACAAAGTCTTTCCTGATCAGGACCTAACAAATTATTATAGCTTTAAAACTGTAACAACCCCCACTGTGTGATACAAAATGTTAGGGAACAGATCCTTAGAACCTTTTATCAATGACATTCCTCATCTCATTCTTTCTCTGCTAAGAAAAATAAATGTTACTGAATAACCTTATACCTAGCTCTGGAAAAATCATTTCGGTAACAAAAGGAGCTGCACTGGTCAGCCAAACAATAATTTTGATCATAATATCAAAGGTCAGAATGTCTCCAGACATAAAATTCTCTGTATGGATTCTACTTTTGGGATCTAGGTAAGTGCAGAGGACACTCGTGTCATAGCAATGGACAAGTGGGAATCAGAACTTCAGAGAAAGGAAGCAGTTAAATAACAGAGAAAGATGGAGTTGCTGCAAACTTGCAAGTATAAGTCCCTATCTATACCACACTCTTGCCATAATTTAAAAGAACAATTCTTGGGAAGATGCCCATGTAATTTCAATTAGAATCCTATAATGAATTTGAAATTCACTAGTTCATAATATGAACTAATTAAACGAAATAATTCTTTCTCTTCTGATTTTCCTTTGAAGGAAAGTATCATGAGCTTAATTCCAAGGATTGTTGAAAAAAGTGCATATTTGAAAAAATTGCATGTGCATAAAAATTGCTCTTAAGAAACCTCAAAAGCTTTCCTGTGTTACATAGTGTTTTCTCTAGAATATTTTTTAAACAAAATAATTAAATTGATTTGAAAATGCATATAGATGCTTACAATTTTTCCCATAACATGGGCTATTTTAGACTACAAATTTTGAGATTAATAGAAACTGAAAGGTTATATTTATTTATCTGTGTACACCAACTGCTAGAACAGAAGAAGAAGGGATTGTGTAGAGGGATCTCAGATTCTCCTATTCTTAATCATAGTGAGTAGTTCCTGTAAATCTGGTTTTAATATGTAGGTTGTAAAGCTTTCAAGGCTTTTTAAGAACAATTCATGATGTTCTGTGTGTGTGATGGTGTGTTTTGTTTGTTAGTTCGTTGTTATATTTTAACATATATTTGAGATTATATTAAAACAATCAAAAGGAACACAAAAAGTGTATTTTACTCCTTCGTTCTACCCAAAACATTTAATGATGGCTAGCTCAAAAAATCTATAGTATTTATATTATTTTCACAATTATTCTAGTCATGAAGTACTAGGAAATGTGAATAGTCATAAACTACATGGTCTATATACACTTATCATATGCCAAGTACATACAATACTTGTGTGTTGTGTGTGTGTTTGTATGCAATAAAAGAATTTTAAGCAGTTTTAGAAATGGACACAAAGAACCACTAAAGGAAAGGTTAGAAAGGTAGACCACTAAGCATGGGAAAAAAATATTTATGTATGGAAGTATTTAGTAATATGGGAATCACAGAGAATTCTTTAAGGTTTACTTTCAGTTTTTGGTTCACTCTTTCTGCAACATTATGAACTTAATTAAATTTCTTTGTGACTCAGTATTCAGCTACAGAAATAGAATAATAATCATTTTCCTTTCCTTCAGGCCTACATATTTAACTTGTTAGTTCCATAAAGCACAGGCTAAATATTTTTCTTGTCTTTCATTTCCTGCTGTTATTTGGAAAAGATGTACCAGTCAGATGCTGTTGAATTATCTTATGTTGGGAAAGATAATACTGGAAACTTGAAAAAATCCAAGTTCACAAACATACGTGTAATTTAAGGATAAATTTTTGTGGTCTCAGCTTTCATATTGAAAATCTAATATGCTTCAAGAATGACAAAAAAAAAACCCATAACTTTTATTTAATAGGAAAAAAGGCGTGAATTTATTTACAACCAGATACATAGTGATTTTATATATGTGTGTGTGTTTGTCTCAAGAGATGAGACATCAGGAAAGCTAATATATAAGTATTTTGGAACAACCTATTGTCTCTTATGGAAAGATCTAACCTGAAATATTTTATTGTGATGCAGTAAAAAACATTGGCAATAATGTTTCACCAAAGACCATTTGTTCAGCTTTATTTCTATACTTAAAATAGTATATCTGTTTTTATATTCACTATCAAATTTGATTATGAATTGTAGCTTAAAATTTTTAAACAAGTGAAATTATTTAATAATGTGGTTTAGTTTATTCAATGCATTTTATGAAAATTGGAGTTTTCAAATTTGTGTTCCAGTGTTCTTTTCACAAATGGAAGCAGGTTCTGAAATCACAGTGTTTACACCAAAATATTTTCCAAATGGCAGCGCTTACGCATTTGGCAGAATGCCTCTCTCATAATTCATTTTTGTTGTTGTTGTTGTTGTTTTGTTTTGGTTTGTTTTGTTTTTTTAATGTATAACATTTAATATAGTTATTTAAAAATATATAACAACATTATGTCGGCAAGAATGTATTGCACTTCATCTATTTATCATATTACTTTCAGGGAGTTAATGTAATGCAGTCCCAGGCTTTGTTTATCTGTGTAAGCATGCCTTTGAGTCTTTGCGCCTTGGGGTGCTTTTAGCATTTGGCACTATTTTTGCTGACAGGCGCAGAAATGAATTTTCTCATCTTGTAATATGAAGATCCTAAGTGTCTGCTCAGCAGCAGTTCAAAAACAGTCATTTCAACCAATGAAACACCATTCCCAATTGCACAAACCTCCATTTTAGAGAAAACATAGCAAATTGTCCACCTCTTGAATTGTGTGTCAGTCTTAAACAAAGATCAAAAAATAAAACATTCACAATTAGCATTTTATTTTAGACTATGATAAAACAATTGAAAACAACAACAACGACAAAAAAGCAAACAACTGTGAAATGACAGATGATTTTACCATTGAAATAATGTGTGTGCTTCAGATACACTAAGTCCTCTGCAAGTATCCAGTTATCAGAAATGAAATTATGGCTTGATCAAAAAATATAAGTGGAATTGAAGCACACAGGTCTTCAAATCCAAACTTCTTTTGGTTTACATTTAGAGTCATGTAATTTCTCCCTCTCCTTAGCATCGTGTAACCCTTTGTAAGTTCCTACAAGCTCAAAACCACATTACTGCTGACGACTATTGCAATTGGAAGTCTTAGCACTCCTGAAAATTCAGTCTCCAGGACCTTATATTAGTTACTAACAAACATACAACTGTCCTCTAACAATTATGTTTTAAGCCACTTATGTAGCATCATTAAATTATCATTAATCATTAAAAAGATTCCAAATAACAGTGAATGTAAGGGGATTATTCTCACCTAAATCCAGATTTATGATCCTCACTCAGTTTAACACAGGAGGTGCCGACATTTCATTGACAAAGTAATTTATCACTTCAAGATCTTTAGAGGCTTAAAAAGACAATCTTATTCTATGATAACATCAAATCAGCCAGTTTGTCCAAATTACTTCTCTGTGGAGCTATACTTGTTTTTTGTTTATACCCTAGAGTAATTTGTCATAAAGCTTTGTTGCTTAGCATTGTTAAAGGCTTTTATAATCTTCTAAAGAAACAGTTATAGACATGTAAAGTATGGGGATTCATATGTTTTCTTTGATGATTTAAGTATGAAAATCCTGAAATTACAGTAATCCTGAAATTTCAGCAACTGGAAGATGCCAGCCACCTAGTGTTATCTATCCAAACAGCAGTTTCTTTCAACTACCAGTTCTCCTGACCACCACCCCTTTCTGTATTTTTTATGTATTACACATCTCCTACTACCCTTACTGCAAAACAAAGGACACAATGCTGCAGAAAAATACAACAAGAAATTTGTCTTTCACTGACAACAAAGTAAAAGCAGAATAATGTTGTCAATGGAAAGCATAACATGATATTTTCCCTTTGTATTTTTCTCAAATACTTGCCTTCCCTAGCTTTTAGACAATGACAAGAAATCAGTCTAGGTTGTTAAAAAGTAAATAATTTTTCCAGTAAAAGTGAGTTAAATTTCAGCTTTATTCTCCAATAATACAAGGAAGAAGTAGGAAAAACAAAGAAACACTCAAACAAACAAACATTTTTTTTTGATGAAGTTATATTACAGTTCCTGTTCAACTTTCCTTGTCTTAGAGGAACCTGAAAACCTATGTATGCTCACCCAGCTTAAAGACACAGTTTTCTTTTAAACAGAAAAGGTTAAAGAGCCTGAAAGATCTGGAGTTGCAAACCCTGAAATACTTTCTCTGCTGTCCTGGGAGTCTGACAGTTAGAGATGTGATGATTCTTGCATCCGTTGCTATGCAACCTCTGTGGCAACCCATGAGCTCAAAAATGTCTGTCTTATACTTCATGTACAAAATGGGGAGAAATACTGTCATGCTGGGGGGTTATATGAGTATTTTCAGCTTGCTATTTAACCCAGAGAACTTGCATGGGCAGATCTAGAATAAGTGAAAATACAGGCTGAGAGAAAATTTAACAGGCATAATCTTAAAAGACAATATATATTAATAGCTTTTATGAACAGCTAAACAGTACTTTATTCAGAATACTCCTGTATGCTTACATTTTGTTTAATTTTGTTTGCGTTTGTTTTACTGATTTTCAACACCTGTGCAGAAAGATTTTTTCTGAAAAAAAAAAAAAATCCCGTAAAATCTACATTTCCAACAATTTTCCCACTCAGACCCTGATCTGAAAACAGAAACATAATAGAAATAGAGTAATAATAGGATAGGAAAGAAAAAGTAATTCAGGAACTTTTACTTGTATCTCCTGCACTCTGATATCCATTTCATAGGTTGCTACATTCCTAATATAAAATAGAAATGAAACAGACTTTTTCTATTTACATAAATAGATAAATAAATTCTATTTCCATTAAGAAAAATATTGAATTATGAACTGAAAATGTTTTCTTTCTATTGTGCTCAGTCTGGTCTAACTGTAGTGCTAACCTTTATTTTGCTGTTTTTGGTGTTTTTACAGACAATTTTACAAGCAGTTCCGAATTATACTAATGAATGCAGTTTCTGGGTTCCTCTAGTTCACTTGCATTCATAATGATGAAATAAGGGCTTGACCTACCTGGCCACAAACTATTTTATAGAAAATTATATGATACCATCTAATTTTATCAAGAACTTGCACTCAAGTTAGTAACTCCATGTGTAGTTAAACCTGAGTGCTTTATGGTACCGTAACTCAGATGGTAGTGGAGAAATCTGGTTTTATTACATCCTAATTAAATTCATAAAGCTTACCAATAATAACAATAGTAATCCAAAATGAATTTCAGATGCATTACAATGGTATTAAAAAAAAAAACATTTCTCTCTTTTATTTCTATACTTATATCAGAATAATAGATTAAAATTCAAACCTAACAGCCTGTAAAATCATTAATTTTGCAATATCTGCCAACACACCTTGGTTTGTTTTTCTCCTCCCCTAAAAAAGCTTTCATACTGAGATATTCCAATAAAATACTATGCACTCCAGGTTTTGGTTCATAAAAGTTTGTAAGGTTCCTAAAACAAGAACTGTAAAAACAACAGTACTGATAGAGGAGTAAAACAGACACAGATTTCACATGATAAATAACAAGCAAAATGGAAGTTGAAGGAAATGCATTCACCATCCCTGAATGGAATTAAAGATTTTGTCTTAATACAGTATTTATTCCCAAATGACCCGCCTGGTTTCCTCTGTACATGAGCTAATTTGCAGAAATAAGAAATATCAGGCAGCTCCTATTGCATTTTCAAAAACATATAAGGAAAAAACAGACGCTTTTAGAAACTGCAAGTCTATCAGCAAATTCTGCAAAAAACTCTGAATGTTCTCAACATGGAAAATTAAGTCATACATTCAGATGGCTAACTAGTTATGTGGAAGACAGTTTTATTTAGATCTTATATATACTCCCAAAACTTGTTCATTTGAAATTGAGTTCTATAAGGATATGTTTCCTACATTTAGATTAAATGAAATAAAACAAAGAATGAAGATATAGCTGTACTTTGATAATCTTTTTGGAGACACAGTATCTTACTGAACACTCACTTTGCTGTATTTTGTAATAGATCAGTGAATCAACCTGACATTCAGGTTAATTCATCTATGCTTTCCCATGTATCTTTCATAAGTCATTTAGTTTGTATGGTGAGTTACAGAACTTTAAAGGAGATTTTACTGAATATCATTTTTTTTATAATTATTTTTTCCTCCCAATTTGTTGTCATCTAAATCTTGGTGAAAGTGCACTTCTCAGCCTATCCCAGTAATTGATAAAGATGTTAAATAAGACTCTACTATACTCCACTTTTTATCTGCATCCAGACAGAATCCAACCCATTAACCATTGTGCTTTGAGTTTTTACCCATCTGATTTTTTACTCATCCAGATCATAATGATCAACTTTTTTAGACACAAGAATACTGTGGTTGACAATGTCACAGGTATTGCTTGTTAAGGTAAATGACATCCACTGCTCTCTTCTCACCTGCAGACCCAGTCATTCTACCATACAAGAAAATTAGATTGCTCACATGTGATTTACCCCTGGTAATCATGGGCCAGAAAATCTGCTAAGCTGCACATTGCTTTTTGCATCTTTGACCTCATTTTTTTTTTTCTTTATAATCTTCAGGAAAAGAATGAGGACCATGTTTAAATACCTTCATTATGATTAGGCATTGATATGATGATAATTAAAAACGGAGTTTCAAAGATAAACTCAACATTTGAGAGGAGCTTTGTTCTACAAAAATGAGATTTGGACTATCTACAGTCTTGATTTTGAAGTATACTGTACAAGTTTAAAGGTTAACAACTATAGTGTACAAGTTTAAATCATCTTCCACACATGTATGCAGACATAATATTCACAGGTGAGTTGGAGTTATATTTTTAGCATTGCACTTTGTTTTTCTTTAAGTGCTGTAATATTAGTTCCCATTCTGAAAATATATGGTGAAAACATAAAAGGCTTATGTGATTTTTTTTAATCAGCCAGGTGATCAGTTTGCATAGGATGCTTCCTTCCTTTCTCCTTGTATAAAAATCTAAAGGGAAAACTTGGTAATATTATGTAAGGAAGACAAGTAGTTGACTAGATCCATTTTCTTATCTTGTTGAAAACATGCATTAAGGAACAAGGTAAAAGAACAGAAAAGCTTTAGAAAATGTATTCTGATAGCTATTACAGCTCCTATTTTTATGCTCAGGACCAAAAAGAGAATGTGCATAAAACAGATGTGTCAGAATTACAGTTTGATGCATTCAAAAGCAAACAGGATAATCCAAAACTTATGCAATTGTGCAAGTAAACTGTTCTTAACATGAAACTAGAGACAAGTCATTAAATACCCATAGTCATCTTACTTCTGCACTTTAATTCTACTAAAACAAAGCCTTTCTATGAAGTAACTGACAACCTCAGGAAAGTGGTTTGTTTCTTCTAGAAAGAATAAGATACAGGAAATTTAACCAAAACATTTCAATATTCTGAAATCACTAAGTGATACCTTCAGGTATCACTTAAAAGAAATTTTCTTTTATACAGCCACTGTCTTAAAAAAATAAAATAAAATAAAATAAACAAATAAACAACAACAACAAACAACAGTAAATCAGTGGATGAATTGGAGGAATGGAGGATGAAGAGTTTCAGCTATCCTTGTGGTTATTACCGAAAAAAATACTTTCTTTAACCCTACCTTTATTTGAATTCATTTGTTGACATTTAGCTTCATACATTTTTGAGAATCGAGATTGGAGTTCTGGAACAATTAATTTAAGAAAATAAAAATTTAATTGTGTGTGCAATTCAAATGCGTATAACTAGCAATCTCAAAAGAGTAGCACAAGTTCTTAATGCAAATAAAAGATGTGAATTTTCATCCTTATGCTCAATGAAGCATTCAAGAGGACAATTAACACTACATTCACAATGAGATTTTTCAAGAGAATAATTTCTTTTCACAACTGCACTTTCTCAGTGACCTCTTATTTAATGTCCCACTGTGAAGCTTCTGAAACAAAAAAGAGAATGTATTCTAGAGGGCAGCTAGGTAGTTGGAAAAACCTTGAAATAGGTAGTTGGAAACACTGAAATACTTCTCTACAAAATTTCCTCTTAAATATGTACATACATTTCACACCTTCGCTTTCTTCAAAACCACAGTTTAGAAGTTTTCACAGAGAGACACTCATTTCACAAGGTTAGAATGTCAGTGTTTAAGCGGTTCTATAGTTCTATGGAATAAATTAAATGATACATGTCAAGAATGTCAAGTGTCATTTATAACTTTCTATGTTTATACATAATTGATGTTACTCAAGGCAGATAGAAGGTTTGAAAACTTTTTCACGTATCAATATGATATGATTAAAAAATAAAACAAACGATGATATTGTGAAATCAAATATAAAGGAAATTCAAATTTTATGAATGTATGAGAAAATTTACAAAATAAAGTATTTAAACAGTTCTCAATAATGCATATGCATATATGAAAATATATATTCAAGTAAATATCTCTTCATGGTCAATTACAGATTTGTACTTATTCCTGTAATATGCTTCCCAAGACCATCCAGTTTTCTTCTCTGCTGTCAGATTTGTCTGCCAAGTGATATGTTCTTAACCTCTTATTCACCTTCATTAGGATTGTGACTGAAAGCAAGCCTCTCAGATTTAGGCAGGTCAAATTCAACTTTCATACAGCTTTCCATATTTTTATATATGAATTAGCATATATGCATATGCAAATACATACAAAACACCACATACATATACATACACATATACATATGTACATGCTTTACGCAAATTTTGAGTCTTTGCTACCATTGAACTTCTACTATAAATACCATTCAGAACACACAGAATGCAGAGGTGCTTGAATGAAAATCCTTTCTCGTATCATTCATTCTTATGACACTCTCTCTCTTCAGAGAAATAAGAAAAAATCTGAAGTCAGTAATACACAGTTTTTAAAGATGAGTCTAAAAAAAGGACAATCACTTTGAGTCCTGAATATGTAGGTAAAAGCAGCAGTAATCTGCTTCTGCTTTACATGTAGTTTTCCTGTTCCTTCAGAATGCATTAAAAAGTC
Source organism: Anas acuta (assembly GCF_963932015.1). NCBI lineage: Eukaryota > Metazoa > Chordata > Aves > Anseriformes > Anatidae > Anas > Anas acuta. The sequence goes on from NC_088980.1 coordinate 142,147,578, forward strand.
CATACAAATTTAGTGACCAAAAAAACATTTTCCCTTTTTCGTCTGAAGACTCTGCTTCAGGAATTTCTTCAGAGAAATAATCCTGAAGAATAGGCACCTGAGAAACCACATGCTGCTGCCTCCCTGCATGCTGCCCCAACCATTGCTTGTTCTATGCTTTGTTCTTATTTAGCCAGACTTCTAAGGAAGCTCTCATTACCAAGCAGTTTTGTAAAGAAGTATTCAGAAGAACTAGACTATTTTGATCTTTTGAGATAGATTTACAAAGGCAGTATACACAGACTTTCTCCATTATCTTGAAGCTCAATACAAAATTATAGATGATTCAGATTTTTTGAGCATCAAATGAATTGTCAGTGTAATTTCAAACAAATGTCAGATTACATGGGAGGACACAAAAGCACAACATAATTATTAATAGCTATCTAGGTATGTAGAACACTGCTGTTATGAAATCCTCAAAGAGACATATTACTAAATATTACTAAAATAACCACTTGAATATGGATCCTCATGTAGGTACAATTTCATCTGATATGTGATATCACATATTGATAAGTGGTACTGGTAGGCCCAATTTCTACTGCTGCTTTTCCCAAATCACTTAACGTTTCGTTATTCCATTTCTGAAACTGGTCTATGACTGTGAATTTATATGAGTAGAGAAATAATAACAAATAATAAAATGAAGGAAAATTAAAGCCATCTTGACTGCACTGAGGAAATAATAAAGAGTAGAAAGTTCTAAGATGACCCCCATAATACATGACCGAAGCAAATGATCAGTGACTCTAATGCATATTCCATTTTTTTGTTGTCTCAAAGTTAGAATGAATGTCTATCTGGAAAATATGCTTTTGGCAATTACCACATTGTCTTTATGGGCAAATGTATATTTATTGCACAAGAAAATATACTACATTATTAAATTGTAAATTTGGTCTCCAAAACCGCCTAATTCTGACAGTGTTAAATTATAACTCCTAAATTAAACAGTAGTACAAACGCTGAAAATAATAAATTAACATTTTATTTTCTTACATCTTGTTAAAAATATTTTTCCACAGAAACCTTAAATCAATAACTTGAGTCAGGTTTGTAGATATTACAGAATAAGAAGGAGAAGAAGGAGAAGGAGAAAGAGAAGGAGAAGAAAATGACACAGAAAACAACTCCAATCCACACTGTCAAATTCTGAAACATGCTGTGATATTTAAAGCTCCCAGTTCTTTAGAGAAAAAGAGACAAGAGTTCAGTAAACATATTCTACCATCTGCTTGGGATTCCATAAATTAAAGAAGTCTGGGTATTTTTAACTGTATTCATACAGACTTGGATATCTTTTCTCTGTTTTGCATCTGTCATGTTTAGCTCCTTGGTATGAAACTAACAGAGGGATTTAAAAGGGTATGGAACATACTTTTCTGGATTGTGATATAATGCAAAGAGATACCCACAACTCTGTAGAAGATGTTAATATTTACTATAAAGTGTTTACTATCTTTCTATTCTGTTCTTTCTAAACTCCAAAATACTCTTACCTCAACTATAACTTTTCTATTTGTTGACAACTTTCAGGAACATTAGCAGGAAATATACAAAGAAAAAACAAATAATTGTGAAAATATTTCCCTTGAAAAAGAAGTCATTAACTAGGTTACAGTGTTTAGGTAACCAGACAAATAAATGATCACTAACTTTTTTATATTTTGGTAATTGTTTGTCTTCTGCAATTTCTCTATATTGAAAAGCCAATTTTAATTTTCTAAGTGCTATGCAAATTTTAATGTAAATTTTGATTTTCTGAAGACTATGCAAACCAGATAATTTTTGACTACAGTTATTAAGAAGTTTCAAGAAGTAACTAGTAAAAGAAAGAGTACATCTGAAAATGAGTAATAGAGTGAAAGCTCCTATTATAGTTCTTTAGGAGGCAGTTCCTGAAGAGGAAAAGTAAAATTTCCATTTGGTTTTATTTTATAGTTGATGGATTGTTGCAGTCATCATTTTTTTTCTTTATGCAACATGGAAGGAGTAACGATATAGTGACTATTTATTTTTATTTTTATTTTTTTTTTTGTACAATCTTCCATTTGTAGTGTATTCCTGAAATACTTGTCTTCCACAAGATCCTCATAAAGAAGATGATGAAATATGGGTTAGTGATGTGGACAGAAAACTGGATGAATGGCTGAGTGACCAGTGGCACAAAGTCCAGTTGGAGGCAGCAACTAACAGTGTACCCCAGGGGTAAATACCAGGTTCAGTCCTGTTCAACAGCTTATTTAGTGATCTAATTGATGGAGTAGAGTACACCTTTAGGAAGTTTGTTAATGAGAAAAAAGATAGGAAGAGTGGCTGATACATCAGGGAGTCCTGCTGCCATCCAGAGAGGCCTTGAGGAAATGGAAAGTCAAGAACCTAGTGAAGAGAAGTACAAACACTTGCAGCTGTGGAGGAACATCCGCAGGTACCAGTTCATTTTGACAGACACTCAGTTGCAAACCAGCTTGGACAAAAAGACCCTGAGGTCTTGGTGACTAAGCTGACCATGAGCCAACAATGTGCCCTTGCCACTAAGAAAGCTAATAGTATCCTGGGCTGCATTAGGCAAACTGTTGCCAGCAGGTCAAGAGAAGTGCTCGTATCTGCTCAGCACTGGTCCACACTTGGAGTACTGTGTCCAGTTCTGGACCTCCCAGTACAGGAGAGACATGGAAAAAATGGAAAGGGTTGAGAAAAGGGTCCCACCAAATTTGCAAATGGAGCTTGATTAAGACAGTATTGTCTGCCATTTAATATAATAGACCTATATCTAGATCTTCATTCACATTTTATTTTTTCAGAATATAATACATAAAATGTTAATATGACAATCCTTCCAGCAGTATCACGATTAATTGATGGATGAGATTTACATACATATTTACATAAATGCATATAACCCATTGGACTGTAAAAACCTCCATATTTGTCCAAGTGACACGAGTGTTTTTGTCCCATTCTCAAAAATAAGGAAAGCATTAGTTACTTATCAAAAAAGGCTTTATTATCATTTTTGTCTTTAGATCAATTTTCTAAAATATAAATTTATAGTAGCATATCATAACCCTATGGGCTGGTCAGATTTGAACACTACCTCACATGGTTTTATAATATGCTGCCATCCCTTACTGGGACATATGTGGAAATATAAATACACAATTTACTAACATCAGACTGACATCCAGAATCTTAAGGACCAGATGGCCTCTACAGAGTCATATACTGGAGACAGAGATAATATCTATCATTTCCCTTATGCAAGCAACTGCAGCATAACACTACAATACACTTGAGTATTTTGAAGTCCCAAGGTAAAAAAAGCATTCAGATAATTGAAGTCTCATGTAATCAAAGGAATTCTCAGTTTAATCATGACAATCTTTTTAGAAAAGAGAGTTTTTTATGTAATTGAAATCATGGTGTGATTGTATGGGGAAGAGCCATGTGGTAGTTGTATTTTTGTGGCAATGGCAGATGTACATTTATAAAACCAAGCTCCAGTGAGGAGATGATCACCGAGACTGATTTTTCCAGCTGGTCATGTTGTCTTGGGCCATAAACTTGAAACTTGAATATTAGAAAGCATATTGCTTTCAATGATAATATTTATGGTTGCATTTCACTCAAGGAAGGCAAATGGTGTCTAGACAAAGGTCCTCTCACCCACTGAAAAACACATTGAACCTGCTGCTTGTCCTAGTAGTTCCAGAAGCAATTATTAACATCATTAGATTGCCTGGGATTCTGCACCATAAATTAGAATGATGCCTCAGGTTGTATGGTCTTGCCTCTCTAGAAAGTCTGAATGTGACTCTTTTTACTGCAGTACAACTAGGAACACTAGACCTCTATTCATTGGAAAAGTAATTACAAACTACAGGGAAATTTAATACTGGACAATAATAATTCAGAAAGAATATGTACAATACAATATTTCCCACCGCTTAATTTGATATTAAGTTTTGACTATGCAGGTTAGGCTTTTAAAAAATATGGTTTTGTGGTTTCGTTTTTCATTTTATATTTATTTATTTATTTATTTATTTTTTCCAGAGCTAATAAGTTTAGGGAGCCATCTGAATTTTCCCTCATTGTCCTGCCTTTCTGACCACCTATTTCAGCCCAAACCCTCCTTTTGTTAGCAAGAAGAAGAGAGGAGACTACGTATTTCTTTTCATTCTATTTAAAGCAGTTGAATATAATTATAGAATAGAATCATAGAATCACTTAGATTGAAAAAGACCTTTAAGATCAAGTCCAACCATTAACCTAGCACTGCCAAGTCTACCGCTAAACTAAGTACCCTAAGCACCATATCAACACACCTTTTGAACACCTCCAGGGATGGTGACTCAACTACTTCACTGGGCAGCCTGTTCCAGTGTCTCACAACATTTTAAGTGAATATTTTTTTCCTAATACCCAACCTAAATCACCCCTAGCACAACTTGCAGCCATTTTCTCTTGTTATATCACTTGCTGCTTAAGAGAAAAGACCAACTCCCACACAACAACCTCCTTTGAGGGAGGGTTGTTGTATGGGATTGTTGTGTCCCAAATGCAGGACCTGGCACTTAGGCTTTTTGAACTTCAACATGATGGTTTAGAAGTAGCCTCCAAAAGTCATTTTCAACCCATACTAGGAAAACACTCCCCTATCCTGGATTGAGAACACTCCCCTGTCCTGGAATTTCACACTGGGATCAGGCATACCTTTTTTTCTGTTGAATGATTAATCTTCTCCATTAACTTAGGGTTTAAAAGACACAATTGCTTCACAAATGTTGACAAAACCTTACCAAAAATCTTACCAAAAAATATTCCCCCCCCCCCCAAAAAACAAAACAAAACAAAACAAAACAAAACAAAAAACAGTAACAACTAAAACAGTCATTTTCTAATCAGAAAGCAAATGGTGCCCATGTTTGAATGATTACTTTTAAGACAACAATGGAGGGTTTGTTATTGTTTTAATAAACATTTAAGAATCTAATTAAGAATCTAATTAAGAAATGAATGCCCAGAGCATATATGAAAATGAAAGTGTGTTTATTACCTAGTATCCTTTGCTTTCTGTGGAAAATATATTTCTTTGACTCTTACTCCAACTAGCTATTTGTCAGACAAAAAAAATATATGTTTCATACTGTTTTGTTTCTATAAAGATATAGGAAGGAGAAAAGGTGTTCTAAGAGGGATGAAAGTGTGATCAGCTTGTGGTCTACAATGTCACTTCTTTTTTCATTATTTATATATTCTCTAAAAATATGCTTTTCAGATACTGATATTCAATATTCCATTTTTATTTACTTGGCGTTAATGTAACCTTTCCTGAAGCTACGTAAAGTTAGAACAGGCTAAGAAAAGTTTAGTAGCTTACTGTCTAGCAAAAATTGGATAGTTTACTCATAAGCAAATATTGCAGCCTATGTCCATGATTAAATACAGATAAGCCACAATTCACTTCTATTTTGAGTGTCAGACAGAATTATCTACTAATTTCAGTAAAAATTTTAAGCAGTTCTGAGAAAAGCCAATGCAAGATATTTTTTCTAGTTAAAACTATTACTATTACCTGATCTTGCTACCAAGTGTAGTGATGACTTTAGTATATTAAAGCACTTAATTCAAATACTTGCTGATATGCAGTTGTGCTTTGAAATATATGCAATTGAATTATATAAGCAGCTCTACTTTTTAAAAAAGAAAATGTATTACGTATACTGTTTCTGTAAAAGCTCTTACATCTGCACTGTTGCCCATTAGCTATGATAAAAAATATAATTGTAAGTCCATTCAGGAACCATTTTAAATTAATCCATTACTTCTACTTGCATTGCTGAATACCACAGCATAGTCGATATTTTAATCTTATTAATGCTTTCTTATCCATATATATACCAATAGCTCATTTCAATGAGTTTGATACAACTATTAGATGGACTAAAGGCTTCCATGATTGGACAAAATATTTTTTCTAAAAGTATTTAAAATAAAAAATGTTTAATTCTTGACTTATTTCTTCCAGAATATAAACAAACAAACAAACAACAACAACAAAAAACTTTTTGCATACCAAAAAAGGTAGTAGATTTTCTCCAAAATTAAATAGCTGTAGAAGCTGTGGGACAAGACCGAGGTAGCACAGTGGTAATAAAAAGCAATATAAAGAAAATAAAACACAGAAATCTCAGTCCACCAAGTAAACTTAAATCCCGAAGAATGCATGACAGTTCCCATGGGGCAATGTGATGATATTTCTAAAACCAGTTTTCTCCATACTGCTGAAAAGAGATTTCAAGGTCTGTAGAATTTAAACCGGGCAAACATAAATGTTTCTAAAGGATGGAGTTGGGGGAAGGAAAAGAGTATTTTCCAGAAATACAGCTGCTTTTGTGCTAATTCTTCCATCTCCCTGCTGAGGCAGTTGCAGGAGAGGTCATAACAGTAATTTATAATAGTTGTATTCTAATTGTATATGGATGTTCATATTCATTCCAGCAAATGTCTTTTACAAAGTGGCCTAAAGTTAATCTTATTTGTTCAAAGGAGAGCAACAAAGATGGTGAAAGGTCTAGAGGGGAAGATGTATGAGGAGCAGCTGAGGTCAGTGGTTGTGTTCAGCCTAGAGAAGAGGTAAACACTCCCTCCCCTCCTTCCCTGTCTTATCTTCTGAAGAGCGTGTAGGCCTCTATTCCAGTGATCCAGTTGTATCTCCCACCATGTGTCCATGATAGCAATCAGGTCCTATTTGTCTAATTGCACCAATGTTTCTAACTACTCCTGCTTGCTTCCCATGTGTGCATTCCTGTAGAGGCATTTCAGCTGGGCTATCGGTCACATCATTTTCCAGAAGAACCCTTCCTGATTGCTTTTGGACAGTTCACAAGTATTTCTCTATTGTTTCTTAGAGTGACAATGTTCTCAGGTTTGCTTACTTCACTCAGAGGTACATCTCCTTCTATTGCATCTAGTTTAAAGCTCTCATGTTAAGCCCAGCCAGTTTACTACCCAGAACACTGCTGCCCCGCCTGGTCAGGTGTGCCCCATCTGGTTTCAGCCGACCCAGTTTATCAGAAGTTTATCCAAGGTCATAGAACCCAAACCCTTGAGCACGGCACCAGCCTCAAAAACAATCATTCATTTGATCCCTTTGTTTCTTTCTTGGGTCCCAGTCATCAACTGGAAGAACAGACGAGAACACTACTTGCACTACTGATCCCTTTAATATCTTTCCAAAGGAGAAAAAGTCCCTTTTGATATTTTGGAGCTTCTTGTTGCATCCTTGTTTGATCCTATGTGAAAAAGTAGGAAAGGGCGGTAGTCTTTGGGACCCACCAGACTTGGTAGCTTCTTTGTTATATCATAAACGTGGGCCCCAGGCAGAGATTAGAGAAATTATCTGGATGGCAAATGGATGCCTCAGTGCCTCTCAGTCTCCAATGACTAACACCCTTCCTGCCTTTTTTACGGCACTGGTTCTGATGCAGGTCAGAGACTGAGTCAGCTTTGTACGGTTGGCCTTTCTGAGGTTTGTACTAGTTCTCCCAGAGTTTCCTCTCTCCTGCCCTAGAACATCATTATCTGTTGTGCAGAGGCACTTCAGGGGCAAGGGGAAGACTCCTCTGGATCTGAGCAGAGAAGGGTTCACTCTCCCTTGTCCTGTGAGTCTTTCAAATGTTCTCGTTCTGGACTGGCCGCTTGTTTACCTTCTCCTTGCCAGGACTTAAGGCAGGGCTGTTGCTCAGCCCATGTCAGTGCATAATACCATTTGTCAACCTCCTGCTCAGATTCCTGTATGCTACGTTGCCTGATGAGCACCTCTCACAACAGAGACACCTGTTTGAAAAGTTCACCCAGCTGACAACACTTACACCCATGACACCCACCTCTGCCTTCAGGACCTATGGGAAATGCCACAGACAAGAGTTCCTTGGTACTGAGCGTCTGGGCAGGTCTTTTGATCCCTGGGAGGTGTGTTTGGGGGTAGGCATCTGCCTGGAGAGGTTGCAGCCTCAGACCAGTAAGCTCAGCAGGTGGACACCATTTCTGTAGCAGTAAAATGCTCTTCTTCTACTGCTCCCAGAATACAAAATGACCCACCTTGCGCCCTGCCTGTGCGCACTGCTGTGCAATCTGCCACACTACGCCTGACTGACGTCCCATGCACTATTTGTCCACTGTTTGCCATGCTCCCAGTTGTTTGCACTCCCTAGGGGCTGGCTTTCTATAACAGAGGAGGTGCACTCTTGACACTGCCCCATGCCTCATCAGCCACTATCTTGAGATCTGACGGGTCTTGGCAGCTCCCTGTGCTGCCTCAAGGGTCCTCAATGCAGAATCCCCCCTGCATACTACAATTCATACTTCAGCTGCAGAATGTGACTGCCCAAGAGATTACCTCAGCAAGTCAAGTCATGGTACAAGATTGCTGGAGGTCAAGAAGGATTTTGGGTACCACTCTCAAAGTTCTTTTGTTAACACAAAACCTGTGAAGAGGAAAGGCAAAGAAGAAATGGGAAGCTTTACATAAAATAAAGAATATGAAGGAAATAATACTATGCACATAGTATTTCAACCAGCATTCTAATGTGAAACAAGACCATAAAGATGCCAAAATGAATAAATAAAAGTACAGTAACACATGCAGAGCTGCTGAGTAAAGTATTTGTCTTCATTAACTTTGTCAAGTAAAAGTACTAAAAAATGCAGAAAATGTCTGCATATCAATTCATGTAAATTTGTATCCTCCATACAGAAACATATGGAAACACACGGAGTCTTATTCTGTCTGGATGCTTGTACATCAGAATCTTTTCTGAAAACAACCACCACCACAACAACAACAAAGAAATAAGAAAGGAGTAAAACCTATAATAGCAGTCTCTAGTCCTTCACCAATTGCAGGACAGAAGACAAAATGGCTGCCAAATATGTTTCCTAGATTTATGAATTCTCTGCAGCAGCACATTGTTCAAAAGCAAATATTTTGCATTATAAGTTTGCATAAATATGCTAATTTAATTCATCTCTGGTAAGGCCACACCTCAAGTACTGTGTTCAGTTTTGGGTCCCTCAGTACAAGAAGGACATCGAGGACCTGGAATGTGCCCAGAAAAGAGCTGTGAAGCTCATGAAGGGCCTGGAACACAAGACAGGTATGAGGAGCAGCTGAGGGAACTGGGGTTCTTTAGTCTAGAGAAGAGGAGGTTCAGGGGAGACCTTATTGCTCTCTACAACTAACTGAAAGGAAATTGTGGGGAACTGGGTGTTGGCTTCTTCTTGCAGATAACTGGGACTAGAGGGAATGGCCTCGAGTTATACCAGGGGAGGTTCAGGTTGGAAATGAGGAGACATTTCTTCTCAGAAAGAGCAGTCAGAATGGGTTGCCCAGGGAGGTGGTGGAGTCATCGTCCCTGGAGGTGTTTAAGGAAAGGTTGGACGTTATGCTTAGGGACATAGTTTAGTGGGTGACATTAGTAGGAGGGTGATGGTTGGACCAGATGATCTTGGAATTCTTTTCCAGCCTTAATGATTCTGTGATCTACGTTAATATATTTTAACAGGCCTTGCATGGGATACTTTACAAAAATACATATTAGAGTAATTATTTTCTTAGGAAATGTAATTTAAGTATTTTATATATATATATTTATATATATATATATATATTTATATATATATATTTAGTGTTTGCTTTTGTTTTTATCATGGGAAAATAATGTGTTTTTCTTGCCATCATAAACACAGTCTGGTGTATGAATGAAATCATATCTTTGATTTTTGTTGTTTGGAAATCATATACATTTGTTAAAAATACTACTTTCTTCACATCTATATTACAGCTTTAATAATGAAGCATAGTAAGAGTTAGACTGGCCAACTGCCTGCCTGCTAGCTTTGTCAGTAAATTAAATTACTGGAGAAAAATATGAAACAAGGTAATCATGAAACAAAACTTCCTTGCAGTCAAAGTCTTTGTGAATTTATGAAAATAAGATACATCTCTTTGTGTCTAACGTTTCTCAAAGATTTTTGTTTACTATTATTTCCATTATTTGTCAGGAGAGGAAGTATGGGGTGGGACTGAGGCAATTTAAATGTAAAACAGACATTCTATGAAGATGCAATGAAGATGCAATGAAGATGCAACTTGATTCCCTTAATATTATGAAAAGCTGATTTTGAAAATCTGTAAGAAAAATAAAATAAAGACCCCGTGATGTTTGAAAAAAAAAAAAAAATCTTAAAGAAGCTGATTAAAATACATTATATGTTTGTATAAATCATTTATTTTTTATGAAATGATCATGTTCTTTTTATAGATCACTATAATTACTGTCCTTAATAAGCAATTCTTTTGCTAGGTATTGCTGAATTGAGATCTTTTAAGAATAACCATAATAAACTAAAATGATTTAAATGTTCAGATTTGTTCTATATTTACCCTTATCTTCTGTATCTAATAGTCCAAATTATTTGGAGTGAAAGCATTGCTTTATGTTAAAAACATATAGTGCACTAAAAACAGTCAAGAAGAAATACAAAAATAATGTAATGGAGTCCAGGTTAAGGTAGAAACACTAAAAGACGAAGTTGGTTCATCATTACATGAATTACACAGACATTTTCCCGTTTATTTCATTAGTAGATGGTGACCTAATACAGTATTTTGCTTATGTAATTTTCATTCTGAAAAAAAAAATCATAATTTTTCCAATTAAAAACAGTAGGTACAAGTGCATAGTATTATTTTTAAATATTTTGTCTAGTTAAGATTAATTTTCCTTGCCTACATCTAGCAGTAGTTAGGAAACTAGTGTAAACAGTGGAACATCACCTCAGGACTACAAGGACTATAGTCCTTGGCTACATTTATTAGAGATGCACAAGTTATTTCTTACATGGGATTACAGTATGTGCTTGAATGAGAATTGACGTTAAAATCAGTGGGGGAAACATAACATCAGTGAAGTGTTCATAGAATCATAGAATGGTTTGGGCTGGAAGGGACATTAAAGATCATGTAGTTCCAGTCCCTTATGGGCAGGGACACCTGCCACCAGACCAGGTTGCTCAAAGGCCCAACCAACCTGACCAGGGATGGGGCATTCACAGATTCTCTGGACAACGTGTTCCAGTGCCTCACCACCCTCTGAGAATTTCCTCCTAACATCTAGGAGGAAATCTAACATAACAGGTTGGACTCGATGATCTTGAGGTGTCTTCCAATCGAGACAATTCTGTGATTCCATGATCCAATCTATATCTCCCCTCTTTTAGTTTATAGCCATTACTTGTCCTATCACAACAGTCTCTGATAAAAAGTCCCTCTCCAGCTTTCCCAAAAGCCATTTTGAAATACTGGAAGGCCTTGAGTCTTCCAGGAGCCTTCTCTTCTCGTGGCTGAACAACTCAAACTCCCTCAGTCTTTCTTCACAGGAGATCTGTTCCAGCCCCTTGAGGGCCTTTGTGGCCCTTTTTTGGATTTGCTCTAATAAGTCCTTATGTCTGGGGCCCAAAAACTGAATGCAGTACTTCAGGCAGGGTCTCAAAGGAGAAGAGATGTCACAAGAATTGCTATCAGTCTGAGAAATAAATCACTACAGCAGCTGAAAAACTTAACTGGCAAAATCTGTGGTTATGAAAGAGAAGTATAGGTACCTTGTGGTGTAGTTTTTTGAACAATGTATTCCTTCTCCACTGACTTCCTTTTTTTTTTTTTTTTTTTTTAACTCACCAGTAATTAAATGACTAAATTGTAGCTTCAAGACTTTATGTACACTAGATATATCTGTCATTTATTTAGTAGATACTCATGGTAAACCTCTTTGTAATGGTACCTGCAGATTGAATAGTGATGTGAAGGCTACTAACCTCTAATCATTGGCCTTGTGGATGAATAATGAAAACTATGTTTAGTATATAACCTTGATCTGCAACTCCAAAGACAAATCTTTTCCACAGCAACATATCTTTTCCACTTCACATCTTTTCCACAGCATATGTGTGTCCAGTATTATTTCTCAGGTTTCCACTCAGGGTTTTGTTACTTCCCAGATTTAGTGGTGGGCCAAAAGTCTACTCTGTTCTAATATGCCATTTTTCTTGTGCCATTAAAATTCAAGTAGTTTGGAAGAGAAATGAGTATATCCTGAATTAATTTTCTTGATGATTCGTACCAGGAGACATGACATTAGAGTTCTGACATTGAATTACTTCACACAGAGGATGAAACCTATGCATTTTAAGTCAACTCTGTATTTTATTCCCAAGGTTAGCTGTTAAAAACCAAACAAATAAATTACAAAATAAGTTATTATTAAGTTAGTACATACATGTATACGTATCAGCTAATTGTTATCAACATATCCCCTATGAACTAGAAGAGAAATACAGTCTTTCCTGTAATCTTTACTTAGACCTGAAAACAATATTCTGCAAGTAACATTATTTGTACAAGAAAACAATCTAATGTCATCTAATGTGCTGTATCATTTTCTTGTTCTGGGTTTTCAGCCCCTCCTGATTCAAGAAGCCATGCAAAATATTAGGAGTTCTGTTCACTTGTATCTTGCGTATCTTGTATCACAGGCATGCAGAGTCAGTAAGATCTGAAGGAGGCAGAATGGATTATTTTAAAATTATAAGGGACTGGGTAAATATAAAAATGCAAATGTAATTAATCTTAATTTAGCATGCTTCTACAAGGCCAAAGGTCCCAACATCAGAATGTATTTCTTCAAGATTAAATGACAAGCTCTAAAACTGGAAACATTTCTCTGCTTTGTATAGAACACAGACTGCAGCATTAATACCAGTGAAAATGTTTATCAGAACATAACTTTATGAAAATCAGAGAAATACCTCAATGATTTTGATATCCTGAATAGAAAACAGGATATACATCTTGGAAGTGGGAATTAAATTGGAGTTTTCTACCACTAGTTTCTTATGTCCTACTTAAAATTTAGCAGACTTATGAATTAAAAGCTAGGCATGTACATCTGCAGATAGAGCTGCAAATTATTTTTTTGTGTACTGTTGAAGGTACCGATAGATGCATACCTGTATATTTTGATGCTTCTTTATCATAAAAACTTACAAAGTTTTTAATTTAAATAGGATTATTACAAGGCTAGATAGATTAATGATTATGAAATAATCATTCAGTGTCAGAGTGATATAAAGAATATAAGGAAAAGATTATTAATGAGAGGAAAAAAAAAAAAAAAGAATCCCACAACCCAAGCACAAGTTCATATTTCCCAAACACAAATGTGTGTGCATACCAGTGTGGCCTAATGCATATTATAAACAGCCTCAATACCAAAAAACAAACAAACAAACAAAAAAAAAACAACTTTCAATGCTGAGGTTTTTCCTGATGAATACAGCAGCTGCAATGCTGTTTTGAAAAACTTATTTACTGTACAAAAATAGTTTTATTCTGGGACACTGTTTCAGCACTGTCTGCTTTTAAAGATTAAAGATGCCCATCCTCAGGAAACCCTGGAGGAACAAGTCTCTGCAGAGGAAAAGAACCAATCTTCTTTTAAGTTTTCTTTTATCTATTTCTATACAATTTAATTGTGATGACCTAGATAGGTACTTCATGTTATCATCTTTTGTTATTTTCTGGACAGGGAGTATGGTTTAATGACAGCTACAGAAAATGGGAAAATATTTACCACCCATAGGAAATTTTAGCAAACATCATTATATACAAATCACAAGGAATTGTTATTTATGGAACAGAGAATAAAATATATTTGGAGAATAAGAGGCAAAAAAATCATATCTATGGAGAATGATGCAGACTTTATTATAAACTTCCAGTGTTTGCCAACTGAACATTCAAGGTTGACGCTTAAAGAACATTCTGTATCATTATTTATAAAGCACTATAAACATGGTGCTTTGCAGGTATAAACAAAGATATGGATTCTTTTCCTGGAAGAAGATTAATACTTTATAGCACAAGTTATCATAATCTCATAAGCTATAAAAACCTAGTAAAGATTTCTCTTCAATCCACATAACTGGGTGACAGCATCAGTTGTCCACAGTAGCACCACACTATACATCACATATATACCTGAAGCTGCATTTTAACCACTTCTTCATAACCCTTTTTTGCTAGATATTATTTCAGGTTTAGATTAACCACTGTTGGGACAAATCTGCTCACATGAGATTCAAGAAAGTTAAATGCTGGGTGCTGCACTTGGGTCATAACAACTGCAACTGTAGTATAGGCTTGGGGAAGAGTGACTGGAAAGTGACCTGGCAGAAGAAGGACCTGGGGGTGCTGGTTGACAGCCAGAAGAACAGGATCCAGCAGTGCATCTAGGTGGCCAAAAGGCCAATGACACCCTGGCTTGAGTCAGAAATAGTGTGGCCAGAATGACAAGAGAAACGATTGTCTCAGCACTGGTGAGATCATACTTTGAGTACTACATTCAGTTTTGGGCCCCTCAGTACAAGAATAATATTGAGTTGCTTTAGTGTATGCAGAGAAGAGAAACTAAACTGTTGAAGGAACTAGAAAACAAGACATACGAGGAGTGGCTGAAGGAACTGGGGCTGTTAAGTCTGGAGAAAAGGAGGTTGAGCCTCATTAGTCTCTATAACTACCTGAAAGGAGGTTGCAGCAAAGAGGGTGATTTCAGGTAATTTCTCATGTAATAAGTGATAGAACATGAGGTAACAGCCTCAAGTTGCACCAGAAGAGGTGTAGACTGGTCATCAGGAAGAATTTCTTTATGGAAAAACAGTTAGGAACAGGCTGCACAAAGAGTTGGTGGAGTTGCCATCTTTGGAGGTATTTGAGAGGTATGGATGTGGCGATTAGGGACATGGTTTAGCAGTATACTTGTAGTGTTATGTAGATGGTAGGACTTGATGAACTTAAAGGTCTTTTCCGTCCTAAATTATTCTAGGATTCTACAATTCACCTTGAAAACAAAAATCCCGTGATAAGAATAGCTGCTTTTTGACTCAGATAAATTTTCATTATGTCCTAAGAGTCTACAGGCCTAATTCTGCTGTTTTTATTTAGTCAGATAGAAGAAACTGGACTCTTAAATACATCACTTATGTACAGGCAAAATTAAGAGTTATCCATACTCTACTGTACTCAGCCAAAAAGGATTTGGTGATGTCATGTTCTCTAAATACAGCTATTTATGGCAAGAAATGAGGAAGGTTAAAAGCAGATTTATCGGAGGGGAAAAGATTAAATAATGTTTTATCTAATTTAAACTAGACATTCATCTTTTATTTATTTATTTATTTATTTATTTATTTATTTTTTCCCTGCTTTTTACCTTTCAGGACATCACTGTTCTCCACTTACCAATATGATCTTTGAATTTCTTGCCAGCTTTGTTCAAGTAAGCAGGCTCTACTTGTGTTCGTATCAAGGTTAAACTTAGATATATAGAGCAAATTATACTCTCAGTTTCATCTCACTGTAAACAGTGAGTAGTTGAAATCAACAGACCTACTCCTCATTTATACAAATGTTACTAAAGTGTGAATTTGTTGTCTCTGAGGTCAGTACCAACGGTCTTGCACACAATTACATTAACTTATATCAGCTGTATAGTGATGTCAAGGATACTGCTACTTATAAAGCTGCCAAAGGCTGCTTAAGAGCACTAAGTTTCCATAATGGAGGCAAAATTAATTTTAATATAAAAGCAGCAGCAACCATCTTTCTAAATATATATCCTAGTCACTTTAATGCTGATACAGTATACACTGGCAATCAGAAACATAAACACTACCTACATGAATATGAAGCCATTCTACTATTGAAATGAACATTTTTATCCTATTATGATTTCAAAATATTAGAAATTTCAATGAATTAATTTATATGTTACTAGTGAATCGGTATCAGAAAAGATGGAAAATTAGAACTGATTATTTTAGTTTATGTAAAACTTCATTGTTAAGCAAATAATACTTATTATTATAAGTGCATATAAATTGTATAATTTAACATTTTTCCATCTATTTTAAAAATATATATATTTCAGTATTTTAATATATTACTCAGTTAAGCTATTGAAATTTTACTCTTAAAAGTAGCTACACAGGCAATATTTTCAAATTGGATGGCTCAGAAGAACTATAAATTAACCGCTAATTTTCAGAAGTACAAGAACTTACTGGTATTTAAGAGGTTTTATGCCATTATTGTTTTTTAAAGGCAAATGAAATAGGTACTGTAAAAGATGCTAATTCTATACCACAAATGAAAATATTTCAAAACCAGAAAAAAAAATGTAACCAATGAAGCATGACATGAGATCTAACAATTGCATGACCAGCAGATTCATAAAGTCTGGTCTTTCATTACTGGATTTTGTATTTTGTATCGTCTGGCAAATTCTAAGTCTTGATTGCATTTATTTTTTTTTTTCTTCTGAAGCCAAGTTGTTTAATCATTTAGGTAGGTTTTCTATTGTCTGGTTGTCTAGCTGATTCCTTTTCAACCTTTCTAAGGCATAAGAGGGAGAAGTACTGTTTCAGATTTTTTATTTATTTTCACATAAGACAGAGAAATGGAAAGCTCTGTAACCTCCAGTAATATGCTGACATTTGGTACAGGAAGACATTTGGTACAAGAAGAGTAGAATTGATTGAAGTAGGACAAAAGCAAGCAACAGAACTGTGCAGACAGAACTGTGTCATTGAAAACTGTATTCGAATGTGAGACCCTGCTTTCTAAGTAAGAAGGCACAGGGAACCTATGAAGATGGGTGAGGGAGTTGAGTTTGTTCAACTTGGAGAAGAAGGCTCCAGGGAGAACTGATAGGGGTCTTTCAATATTCCCTCAATGAGGCCTACAAGAAAGCTGGAGAGAGAATCTTTATCAGGGATTGTAGTGATAGGACAAGGAGTAATAATTTTAAATTAACAGAGGGTAGATTTACATTAGATATTAGGAAGAAATTCTTTACTCAGTGGGTGGTAAGGCACCGGTAGAGAGTTGTGAATGCCCAGTTCTTGGCAGTGTTCAAAGCCAGGTTGGATGGAGCTTTGAGCAACCTGGTCTAGTGGGAGGTGTCCCTGCCCATGGCATGGGGGTTGGAATGAAGTGATCTTTAAGGTCCCTTCTAACCCAACCCATTCTATGATTCTAAGAACCTGTCACCTTTCCCCACTGAAACTTTTGTACAATTCACAAGCAAACCAGGACATAGACTATCCACCACCTCAACTCTATCAAGAATGTAGCCACTTCTATAGGCATGCTTGAGCACCCTTCTTTCCATCTCTTTGGCAGATCCCATTTATTGGAAATAAATATGGATTGAATCTGTATTTATAAGTAGGTAGCTAAACCTGCCTTCCCAATATAATAGGAATTCTTAAATAATAGGAATTAGCTTAGCAGATGGATTTCATCTTCTTACAGCATGCTTGAATACACTCTGAAGACTTAGATTGGGGAAAGTGGATTCAGTGCCATCCCAAGTGCAACATTTTATAGATGTTCATAAATAATCCCTTTGCTTCCAACTTCAGTCTTAGATACACTTGTCTGAGAAAAAAATAGTAATCAAGCAAACCAAAAAATATTAAAAAAAAAAAAAGTAAGGAAAATAAAAGAAAAAGAAATAGGCCACTAAAGTTATGCTTCATGTATACTGAATAGCCCTTGGACAAGTCCTATCTTTAATGACAAAATGTCACATCCAACTATATTACCAGAGGCAAAGAGTGTAAAATAGCACATATAGCTTTTAGCAAACTTGTTGTCTTCTTTCTGTTGCTACAGTTTGTATAACTATCAGCAATATTTGCATAGAAGTAGAATCCAACTTGCACTTAATTAAACTGGTCACTGCTGGATTCCCTAAGAAGAAATTAGCAATGTCATTGACCTTAGCAAGTAATTTGTGAGCTGCTTGCAGTGCCATTGCACATATGACAAAATAGCAGGAAAAATATCTGGCTCATAAAGCACAGTTGGGGGATTACTGGAATGTGAAGAACCTTTTCTTTCCTGAGACAGAAAGATTAATAACCAGTTCCACAGGTGGAAAGCATGAATTTAACGCAGGGCCCACTCTACCTGACTTCTTCCTTCTTGCGGTTTTCTTTCCTTATCCTCACACCATAACTGGCTCAAACTTTGCAGATCATTTTAGTTTTGATTTCTGTCCAGGGGATTATTTTGTAAGAGTCAGAAAAAGAAGAGGAATAATAATAATAAAAAGGAATAAAGAGGATTAAAATTATCCTAGTTTTTCAATCATATTACCTAGCTTTCTAACTTGATATTGATTACAAGATTTGCTATGTATTGGACTACTCAAATGACATTTTTGAGTGTATTTTCTTTTTATTTACTTAATTGACAAGTAAGAACTTGAGTTTACTTCATTCACAAGTAAGAATAAATAAATAAATAACCATGCTAAATAAATAAATACATAAATAACAGTGCTAAATTAGAAGAGGTAAGGTTTTATCACAGAGTATATCTGAAATCTCTATTTTAGACAACACAGAGAGATCTGGACATATTGGAGAGCTGGACAATCACCAACCACATGAAGTTTAACAAAAACAAGTGCCAGGTCCTGCACCTGGGGTGGTGATAGAGATAAATCGTATATAACCTCCGAGTGATTATGTAAAGGTGTTTTTATTCAGCACCAGGAGCTAGGGGTGCTATTCAAATCTAACTCCAACTTGGATACACAAAGCAGCTATTCTTATACTCTTCATTTTTAAATAGCATACTACATATTCATTATAATTTGCAAGCCAATCCCACAGCCCCACATACCATGCTAATTTCACATTAATATAATTATGTGTGCACAAATCTTATTGGTGGTCTTCTCAGGGGTCCTAAGTAATGAAGGCACTCCTCTTCCTCGCGATTGTCCTCTTCACCTTTCCTCAGGAATGTCTTGTTATTCTTGATTCCGATTGGTTCCTTTCCTGTTTCCATGGTCCTGTTTCGCTTGCCTGGTACTCCCAGACACAGACCTGGATAATGTTACATTCCATGGATGCCTCCGCTATTTACTATTCACACTTTAAGCAGCAACCTTACCGCAACAAAACGGGTTCTGTAGTAATTCCCTTGATTAATGCAATTTATAATCCAACAGTGGAGCAACCCTGGCTATATGTATAGACTGAGTGATGAGACGCTGGAGAACAGCCCCGCAGAGAAGGATCTGGGGGTTGTGGTTGACAGCAAGTTGAATGCTGCCAGCAGTGTGCCCTGGCAGCCCAGAGGGCCAACTGTATCCTGGGATGCATCAAGCACAGCATTGCTAGTCTGTCGAGGGAAGTGATTGTCCCGCTCTACTCTGCGCTGGTGTGGCCTCACCTCAAGTACTGTGTGCAGTTCTGGGCACCACAGTATAAAAAGGACATGAAACTGTTGGAGAATGTCCAGAGGAGGGCAACAAAGATGGCGAAGGGCCTAGAGGAGAAGACATATGAGGAGTGGCTGAGGGCACTGGGCCTGTTCAGCCTGGAGAAGAGGAGGCTGAGGGGGGACCTCATCACAGTCTACAACTTCCTTGCGAGGGATAGTGGAGAGGCAGGTGACCTATTCTCCATAATCACCAGTGATAGGACCCACGGGAATGGTGTTAAGCTGAAGCAGGGGAAGTTTAGGCTGGACATCAGGAAGAGGTTCTTCACCAAGAGGGTGGTTGCACACTGGAACAGGCTCCCCAGTGAAGTAGTCACTGCACCAAGCCTGTCTGAATTTAAGAAGCAATTGGACTGTGCAGTTAGTCACATGGTCTAAAATTTTGGGTAGACCTGTGGGGTGCCAGGAGTTAGACTTGGTGATCCTTATGGGTCCCTTCCAACTCAGGATATTTTATGATTCTATGATTCTGTGATTTTAGACAACACCGAGCTTTCTCTCCCCGTTTTCTGCAGCTTTCCTTTTCTTCCCTTGACAGTTTGCCCTGGCATACACACAGGCAGCTCTGCTTGCAGTTACTCCACAGCATTCTTTATCAGGATCATATTTACAATAGAGATTTAAGCCAAAGCTAAGTATCTTCACTTCTGAGAGACTGTATAAACATCTTGAAATAGATCGGGCTGCTGTGGCTAAAACTTGTCGAAGAAAGTTGAGAAATACATTTGCTATCTTTTGAAATTAGTCAGAGGAAGGGGGGGATTAGGAACAGCAGAAAAAGAAAAAAAAAAAGGAACAGATTTCAAGTGAATGCCACAGCTTTAAAGACACTGACTTTTGTGGAAACTACATGATTCTGGTTTTCCACACAGAAGAAGCAATTCATATTTACCTGTCCTACCCACATCAGTGTGACCTGGAGTAATCACTTCTCAAACCATTCTCTTTCTTTATGCCAGCAGAATCAATATTGGCATGTCTAACCCCTGCCTAGAGGTTCTCAGTCAAGAGATGTGAGGAGCCCAAATGCTAGTGAAGACTGAGGCAAAGAAGTTGTTGAGTACCTCAGCCTTCTTCATGTCTGTTGTTGCCAGTTCACCCTTCTCATCCATCAGAGCATGTACGCTCTCTTTGGCCTTCCTTTTCTGAGCAATATACCTATAGAATCCCTTCTTATTATTTGCATCCCTTGCCAAGTTCAGTTCCACCTGTGTCTTGGCTTTCCAGATCCCTGCACATCTAGACAGCATCCCTGTACACGTAGCAGGGCTACGTGTCCCTGCTTCCACTGCCTATGCATTTCCTTCTTACACCTCAGTTTGACCAACAGGTCCTTCCTCAGCCATGCTTTCCTTGATTGATTTCTTACACATGGGGATAGCTCTTGTGCTCTAAGTATCCTTAAAGAGTTGTCAGCTGTAATCAGTTCTTCTGTCCCTAAATGTAGTTTCCCAGGAGATCTTATCCACTCAGGTAAGTAGGAATTAATTCTGAAGATTGTTTTTGTTTGTTTGTTTGTTTTCCCATAAAGATCCCTGTTTATTTTATTTTATTTTTTTTCCAGAAACAATGAGAAACAGAACTCCACACAAGTAGTTCCAAGACACACACTTCAAGTCCCAAGACTTACTTTCAGGTGCTCTCTTTGGATTTCTTGATTTAAAGAAATTTATTTGTCCCCCCACCCCCAACCAAAAAAATAAAATTCTAAAATAATCAGAACAATCTTTTTATCAAAAGAAGACCGAGTTACCTGTCAGTCATGTTGTTCAAGGACCTTCACTGGGAGGGATAAGAGGAAAGTAAGTCTGACTGACAGGCCAGTGGAGAGTGGTATGAAAATTAAGCTAGAGAGAGAAATCTCAAATTAGCACTGTAGTTATATTTTTGTGTAGTTAAAGGGTTTTCAAATTCAAACTGTGTAACCTACTTTCTAATTAATTCATTCAAAATGTAGATTATAGAGCACAACACAAAAATATATGAGGGAATTGTGGCATCCTAGGTCTGCTTTTATACCTTTCACTTAATTCGTTGAAATTAAAGCATAGAACGGTTACTGGAAAAAAAAAAACAAAAAACAGTTGTTGATTATAAAAGCAGTGATCAAAATAGATGCATATTTGTGACACTCAAGTGTTTTTTTCTGTTGTTTTTTCCTTCTCAGAGACATGTTAATTTATTCATCCTCATTCAGTTCAGTTTTAACTTAAATGTATTGCAGTCCTTTTGGGACTACAAGGTTTTATCTGAAGCTACAGCTTTATATGTCACTCATTGTTGGCACTAATTAAATGCTTAACATTACTATGAAGTCATGGCTTTTCCCCTTAAGTTGTTTATACGAGGCTTTGCATCCATAAAATATAATAGAAATGAATAAGTATTACTAATCAGAATGGATAGGATTTTCAGCAGCACCTAGCACTGACAGACTTCCTTTCTTTTGTGGACACTAGAAATAACTGATATAAGAACAAGACTAGGTGAATACTTAGGGCCTACAATACTGAATTTTGCCAAGTGAAAATATAAATATCTTAAAAATTCAGCACACTACCTAGCACACTTAGCATCCATTATTAAGCAATTAAAACTCTGTAGTTTATAAAATAGCTTGTTCTAATAAGCAATAGCCTGCATTTTGTAGTAATCTTTTCTGGCTCAGTTTTCAGTGAAATGAATAGTTCGATTTTGCTTTAATTACTGAGTTTGATTTCCAACAATGGAAGACACTGAGATACTATGAAAGCCAAAGGCATATTTAAATAAAGTATGAGTCATACAGGAACGGGTCATGAGTGAGAGAGAGAAAAAAGTACCCAATATGCTATGCCTAAAAGTGCATTCTGGTTTTCAAAATAGTTTTGTTGGGTCAGTTCTGAGTAGTGATGAACAGTGTTGGAGAATTAAAAATGCATTATGGCCTATAGGCAGTTTACAACCAAAAGGTAAAGCATCTCTTGAGAAACAAACGAAGTGTTGAAATGTTACAGAAAAAGATGGGAATCTTGATATATTCATTGCAAATATACCAGTAAAAAACAGTATGTTGGATATTTAAGAGGATTGATATGGAACTAGGATAGGAAAACCTTGTCATTGACAGACTGCAAATCACAAAAGATAGGCTTGTAAATATACACTCGTTTCCCAGAAATGTGGGAAACAAACAACTTTAGTCTAAAGAGATTTTTATCTCCTTCAAATTAAATATATATTACATATATATATATATACAAATATATATATTTGATACAGGAAAAATCTCTTGCCCAGTAGTTTGATCAGAAGGTAACTATCTATTCTGAAAATTAATTCAACATCAACTCACATCAACTATCACACAAATGCCAGCTCTGGCCAAATTCTTTTATTTCTTTGCTTGTTGTTTGTGTTTTACAGCATGAATAGAAAAAGGAATAACAGCTATCTGTTGCCCAGGGATGTTTCATATGTTTAAATCAAAGAAACATCTAGGAAAAACAAAACAAAATAAAACAACAACAAACACTGTAATTCACTAAAATACTTAAATTTAATTGACTAATTTAAAGTATGTGCTGAGCTATCACTGACTTTAATGTAACATCAACTTTATACATAAGACTCCAAAAGACACTTTCTGTTGCCAAATAGGAAC
This sequence comes from Anas acuta, assembly GCF_963932015.1. Lineage (NCBI taxonomy): Eukaryota > Metazoa > Chordata > Aves > Anseriformes > Anatidae > Anas > Anas acuta. Next base: position 142,170,683 of record NC_088980.1, read on the forward strand.
AAATTATAGGGTTAATATAGATGGAGTTAATATTTGTTTTCTTTTATTTTCCTTTTTTATTTATTTTTATTTTTTTTTCTCATTTCTGTTCATTTTCCTGTACTTTCAAGTCAAATATCTTTGCCTTACCAAAAAAACTTCAAAAATAATCTTCTAAAATATCAGCAAGAAAAGAAATTGTGTTTCTTCTTCAGATGGAATTGTTTTAGCTCTAAAATATTCTGGGAGGAATTCTCTGGGAAATATGTTATAGCATATAACACTGAATAGATCTTCAATATAATAATGGAAGCATCAATCCGAGTGTAAAATTCTATAATTTATGTATGTATGGAAAAATATAGCTCCCTACTCATTTCACCATCACTTTTTCTTATTATCACCTTAGTTAATTTCTGAATGCAAAACCAATCCTTCCTTAGATAGAAATTCATTGCATGCACATTTCTCTAGCTTTTTAAAATAAGTGCTTAATAAATGTGATGCACAGGCTGCAAGTTGATCTCAATGACATATTAAAAAAAAAAAAAAAAAAAAAGCACTAGGGGCAATCTAAGCTTTTACCTAAGCTAAACACAGCTCTGGTCCAGCTGATGTTTTTTTTTTTTTTTTGAGATGGCCTCTGGAAATAAGAGAGGAAGACAGCACTACTATGGGAGCAAGTGAATGATGTTTGTTCTCTGTTACACACATAATTGGATCTAGCCACCCAATTAACTTTACATATTGAGAATTTTGTCTTGTCCTTCCAGTCCTGGGGGAGTTTTGCCATTCAGTTTGATGGAAAAAGAACAGGAATGAGTTAATTTATTATTTAATGAAATTAAACTTTTGTGTGCAGGATCCAACACAGAAGCAAGAATATGTAGATAGGTATTATAAATCATAAAGTACAGCTACTTAATTTTCCCTAGTGTTTCAGCACAAAATTTTATAATCTCTTGCAAATATTAATTGGTCTCTAGGATATAACCTTGGGGATTGAAAAAGAATTTTTCTGCTTGCAAAATATTTTTTTCAGTAAAGGTGAAGCTGTAGCAAGAAATTATCGTATCTGAAATAAACATCTGAACATTTATTTTGTGCTTTATTTTGTGCATTAGAACCATTATGCAAATAGAAAAACTATATGTAACTTGTAAAAAGAATTTTATATAACATGAAAATGATGCAATTCACAATTCACATGCTCTGTTCATCTGATACATCCCATAAACAAAGATTTTTAGACTAATCAGCTTTATGACAATGAATTAGCAAATACAAGATAAATAATCACACAGAATCACAGAATCACAGAATTTCTAGGTTGGAAGAGACCTCAAGATCATCGAGTCCAACCTCTGACCTAACACTAACAGTCCCCACTAAACCATATCCCTAAGCTCTAACGTCACAAGTCTGCTAAGAGTAAAAGACTAGAAGCTGTGGCTGACTTCCAATTATCAAAATGCACTAAAAATAAAGTAACTGCATCCAATTATTTTCCTGAGCACTGAAATATTACAGTTTATTATTATGATTGTGAACATTTCTCTTTAAAAACGAAACAAAACAAAACACACACACAAGGTCCAGCTGGTTTAGTTTCAGCAGTTGTGTACAGTAAATGAAGCAGCTCTCTCTCTCAGCAATATAGATGATAAAGAAAGTCCATGTGGATGCCAAGTTTTTCTGTAGACATTGTAGCACAGAATAGAGAAGGTTTAATCCCTAATAGCACAAAGAGTTGCTTTGGCTTGAACTCAGCTATGAGAAACAGAGCAGTTACTGTTGTTCACATGTAGCCGTTTCATGCAGGGCCAATGAATTACTGCTGATGCATTCATACGTTGGGAATTTACAGAGCCAAGGGGAGGAAGGGTAGACACCAATATGAAAATAAGATCTGCACACTCCATTAAATATCCACCCAGCAAAGCAAATATAAATCCTGGAACAAGCCATACATTATTCAGCAATAATCGTTTAATACTGGTTACTCAAATAATTCACTGTGTAAGAATTTTAAGAGAAGGTATTTTAATTCAAACATATTTTTTTTTAGTTGTTAATATACTCTTTTGACTTAATCACAAACCTATTCCCTTATAAAAAAGTTAACTTTTTTCCAGTTCTCCAACCTACAAACCTTCAAAACTTACAGTGGATGTGCTTTGTCTCAAGTGTTGGTGTTATCCAAATATTCTTTTTACCTACAATTGTTATAACAAAGTATTGGGGAATAAAGAATATCAGGCTAAGCTAGAGTTGAAGCAAATTACTTGTAAAACCATTGATGCAACTGTAATTGAAGTACCTCTGAAGAACTGGTCTCTTAACTGTGAGGTATAACCTTCTAAGTCTCTCCTATTAAGAAAGTCTGAGAGAGCTGGGGATGTTCAGCCTGAAGAAGAGAAGACTCCAGAGAGACATCATTGCAGCATTTCAATACTTAAAGGTGGCTTATAAAAAGGATGCAGAATAACTTTTTGCTGAGACAGATAAAGATAAGACAAAGAGGGCTGATTTTAAACTAAAGAAGGGAGATTTAGATTAGATTTTAGGAGAAAAATCTTCATTCTGAGGGTGGTGAGACACTGGAACAGGTGGATGAGGGCAACCTGATCTAGTGGGTGGCATTCATGCCCATGGCATGGGGGTTGGAACTACATGATTTTTAAGGTCTTCTTCTCCAATCCAAGGCATTCTATGATTCTATGAAGTCTGCTTGGCCATCTTAAAAAAAAAAAAAAACTACATGGTCTGACATAACCTTAAATGCCTGGACTCCTTTATCCAAGAGGAATAAAGGTTAGATATTGACCAGAAAATAAATAAATAAATAAATAAAAATGTATGGAGCTCCAGGATAGGCAAATTATCATCTGGTGTGAATCAGCATAATTCATGACACAGTTCTGTGGTTTTGGTTTTTATTCTTGCTTAATACTTTTGAAGTTGTCAAGTGAACTATTTATATAAATCATAAAAAGTCATATGAATAACATTTTAAGATAGGATCCCAGCAATGCTAGGAAGAGATGGATTGGGCATCTGAATTAACTGTACACACTAAATTGTGTGAGTTTATGTTGTAAGATATTTCTTCATCTTCCCGTGTGTTCCTCACCACTACATAACATATATTAACTACATATTTGGATAGCTAAATTTGACCTCTATAAAAATAGCTTTTATATATATATATATTTTTTTTTTAATAAATATTTTTATATATTTTTAATAATTATTTTATTTTGCATAACAATTCCTCAGTTGCCTAAAATTCACTCTAAACATTCTTTGCTGTGCTTCAATCTTGATTGAATTGAGAACCCTAGAGAGGATCAAGGCCATCCATTTATTCATGTCTTCATGAACTACTGGGCATTCTCAAAATATATCTAATAGGTTAAGTCTCATAAAATTCTATAAAGGTCACAACTTTATGCTAAATATACCAAGTGAACATAATGCTTAGTTCCTCTTTCTGTTCTCCCAGATAACAACAACAACAGATAGCAGAAACACTACAATGAAGCTTATAATTATAATTCTTCCTGCTTCAAAAATTCTAAATTCTGCCCGAGGGAATTTAATTGTCTTCTAGATTTCCCTAAACACCAAACTATGGTTGTTGGACATCTTCCAGTTCTCCATTTGTAATCATTCTATTGCTGTCTAGCAAAAAGAAGAGTGAAAATATGTATTTACTGGAGATCAAGAAAGCAAGTCAAAAAATATCTTTTTTTCAGGCATCAACAATCACTTAAATGTTGTTTTTTTTTTTTTTTTGTTTTGTTTTGTTTTGTTTTTTGTTTGTTTTTGTTTCTTCTCCCCTGGTTTCTTGATTTATACATCAAAACAAAATATGGATGTGATGCTATGAGTAGAATTCCATGCATTTAATATTATGATTTTTGTTAGCCAATACAGCTATGGCAAATAAGGACAAAAACCTCCAATACTCGGGAAAGAAAAAAAAAAAAACCTACATGTTGTGTGGGGGGGAAATAATATAAAGTTTACATTAATTTGAACTTCTAATGAGTATAGCCACTACATATCAGGACAGAATATCTGCACACAGCCAAGACACTGTAATGTAAAAGTGCAAGACAAATAATGGAGCCTAAGACTCCATTACTCTGCATTTGGTTTGATTTTCTTCTATTTTGCAGTCACTTTTATCACTGCAAAATGACTATAAGAAAAATAAAATAAAAAAAAGAGCTAAAAATAGTATCTTACACACCTATTTATGACTAAATGATAGTAATATAATGACAAAACATAATAATTATAAAAACGTTAACTCTGTTTTACTGTTCTCTGTTATGATGGTGATCATTTTGTACTGGCTACAGCTGGCCTCTTTATATATGGATTTGAACATATTCCAAGGAGGGCAGGGGGAGTGGAATGGGAGGGTTGGCCCATTTTTTTTTCTAGGATTTCTGCATGAGTAGAGATCAGTGTATTCTGTAGTTGTATTTTCCTGCAGCCCAAGGAAGGGAGTTTTGGATGCAGAAATCAAAATTAATGATGTTTGCCAGAGATGTATGTTCCACATGTATTAAATGAAATGTGGACGGAAATACAAACCTTCCCAGTGCACACTTGAAAAAGATCAGGATATTTATAGATTTGTAGGCATATTTTTACAGAATATCCTATATATAATATTAAAATTAATTGCTCATTATTTCATGCTAGAAAAAAATATCCTTCAAGAAATGCTAAATTTCTCTTCATTATGAATTTGTAACTGATTAAGAGATGACAAAGTTCCTGTTATTGTTTGTGATGTTCAACAGAAATATTATGCACTATAGCCTTAAAAAACAATGTTTTGAAGTTAATTTTGTAAACTATGGTTGTGTGTGTTTTGATTAATTTTTAGCCAGTTTATTGGAATCTGCTTATGAGATTTAAAACATTTAAAGTCCAGTTTGTTTCCAGGCCAAGAACTCCACAGAGATGATGTTTGATTCTTCTCCATGAATCTCCTTTTGTCATGGATGTCTACAAAAAATGGACATAAATTGTTGTTGCCATTGCAAATGCAAAATTATAATTTGGTATAACTTAATAGCAACTGTGCTTTTCAGACCCTGTAAATTAACTATGTACATATCTTCCACCATTATTATATGACAATACTCCTGAAGCATTGACATATACAAGGTGTAATTGTGCTGTGCACTGCACAAAGACAGGAAAGACTCAGATAAGCAATAATTCTGATAGCATGTTAGGAAAAAAAAAAAAAAAAAGAGAAAGAGGAAGAGGAAGAGGAAGAGGAAGAGGAAGAGGAAGAGGAAGAGGAAGAGGAAGAGGAAGAGGAAGAGGAAGAGGAAGAGGAAGAGGAAGAGGAAGAGGAAGAGGAAGAGGAAGAGGAAGAGAGAGGAAGAGGAAGAGAGAGAAAGAGAAAGAGAAAGAAAAAGAAAGAGAAAGAGAAAAAACAAAACAACAATACTAATTGCTTTCTACTAGACACATTTAGCAAATCTTGCACATATGTTTTGTAATTATTGTTACTTGTACATTTTAGTCAATATTAATTACTCTCATATATATTCCTTGCTCCAATAAAAGATTTTTTCCAATGGTTTTGAATATACATACCTATCACTGATTAGCTTCATTTAATATTTAAACTTGGTAAAAGGAACTATTTTTAAGTTCACAGAAAAAAAAATAAAAATGAACTAACAATTAGAGTTTTTTTTTTCACTTCTATTTTATGAATTATTGCAATCATCTGATTATTTCAGATAGTTGACAGATCAGCACTGAGAAGTGGTGTGCAACTTACTAGGAAAAAAAAAAAGCAAAAAAAAAAAAAGCTCGAAGCTCTTGGACTTCTGTATCCTTGGGAAGTCTATTGGCTCATTTTAAAAATTCCTTAGGGTTTTTAAAAGGTATTTAGGATCTGGAAATCCATATAGGCCATGGTACAATTCTGAAAAAAGTGCCTATTGAAATAATGGGACTTAGACATTTAGGCTTTCGTCGATTCTGCTTGGAACTTGCCTGCGTCATTAGGTGCCTAACTATCTTTAAAAAAAATGGTCCACAACTGACTTTCAGGAAGACTGTCTATCTGCAGACAAGGTAACAGGCAATACTATTGCCTGATGACATTGATGTAAAGAAGCATGCATGAAAGATTATAACACTGCTATAAATAATGCTAAAGCATGGAGTGGCATGTCAATGCATAAGACACCAGAGTAGAAATAAAGGTGGTTCTTTAATAGAAGTAGTAGAAATATCTACTGCTAGAAGTAGTTCTACTACTAGCAGTTCTACTGCTAGAAGTAGTAGAAAAATCTAGTAGAAATAAAGGTGGTTCTTCACCACTGTAGAAATAAAGGTGGTTCAAAGACAAAAAGGATTAAGTACATAGAAAAACTGATTTGACGGAAGCAGAAAATAATTTAAAAAATTAAAAATAAAAAAAAGTAATAAAAATAAAAAAAGGAAAAGGGAGAACAAGAACAACAACAACAACAAGAACAAGAACAACAACAACAACAAAATAACTGATAAAATAACAAGAACTGACAAAATAACAACTGGTAATAAATTTTGTGACAGAAGATAATCCAAATGGCAGTGCATGATAGAGTTAAAAAATATATGGGTAGTACTCAGAATCACAGTATCATAAATGGTGTCTGGTCTGGTCCAGCTGCCCCTAGAACCTCTTCTAGGAACATTTTTCTATTTTTTCTTCCTACCATTTTTATTTTATATATACTATTTTTTAATTGATATATCACTCTACTCTCCCAGTGGACTTTTGGACCAGAGTTTCTACAATATCATGTTTGTGTCATTCTTGCATTCTCTGTATTTGAATGTAAGTCTGTTATCCCAAAGTGGAGAAAAACACATTATGAATGTCTGTAAAATAGTACAATTAGAAATATTTATAATATATATACATATTATATATTATAATATAAATAATTAAATTATATATAATTATAATTATATATAATATAATTATATATAAATTATAATATAAATTACATATATGTGATATATATATAATATTTTATATATATATTATAATTATATATATATATATAATATATATATTATAATATTAAAAAGGTAAGGCAGCTATTATTAGGAAATAGAGTGAATCTATCAAATAATTTTTCTAATAAGTCACTTTAAAACAGATAATATGATGAAGAGAAACCACCAAGAAAAATTAGCCTGATTTTTAGTTACTACAAAGCATTTCACATTTCACTAGTAATGTAAATGCATGTGAGATCTAACATTGACAGTGACTGAAAAGATGAGCAATTAAAATCACCATAATAAACATACAAGCTTTGTACTTTTGATACATTCACATACACACATTTAGTAACTAGAAAGAACTACCATATTTGTTGACTGAGCAGCATTATGAAAATCCTTTATGAAAAAGTTAGCTGTGCCAGAGTTTATTAGGAAAATACTGTTCTGCAAAAGATACTGTTTCTACAGTCTAACACAGTTCCACCTAGAAACACTGCCAATGTTTACACCACATGAAATGCAGCTTTTAAACATGCCTGAGGAAACTCCTAGTGCTGATCAGTGACAGAGAGAAGTGAAAATTGTCGTTTATAATAACAATAAACCAAAATGGTGAGTAGATCATCTGCCTGGTTGTCACCTTCTTCCCTACACACAACCGTCCCTTTCCACCAGTTCAAACACTAGATATTTGTAGCTTATTTGTAATGTGAAACTATGATAATTTCCATTGAAATTTATTTTTAAAATTGTAATTTCTTTAAAACAAGGAATAATAAATATTTCTGTGTTTTATAGTTCCAAGCACTTAGTGCTATTTTTACAGATGTTTCACTATTTGTATCATTGATGTTTATTTTTCTTGATTTTAGCTGCTGCAAAACCCTGAAGCCCTGTGAATTTTAGCAGGAATCAGGAGTATTGTGTTGTTTGTATCAGCATTAGGCAGGGTTTATAATCCTGAAACAGTGTGGTAAGTACGGTAATCTCTGTGAGTTTCAGTGTTTAAAAGACTTGCTCTGGGATCATGATTTATTTAAATATTTTGTTCACTATTTCCTGCCTATTGCAATGGCTGAGCAAATGACAACTGAAGTACATTAACACAGATGATTGTTTTACTATTTTTTTTAATGACACCCTTTAGAATGCTTACTTTATGAAGAATATATGAGACAATTACCAGTTCCATAAATGTATATAATAATATATATTCTAAATATTATATATTACATATATATAATATATATGTATAATATATATATATATTATATATAATTAGATTTTGTTTCTTTGCATATTTTAGGCTCTTTTACATGCACACACTAATATTGCATTTACTAATATGGCACAATGGACAATTCAGTCTACTTCAAGGATGGCTTAAACTTTTTCTCACTGCTAACAATAAGGTTCCAACACTTCCCATTATAAATATTAATATCACAGACTATGTGAGATATTTTTTCAGGTAATAAGCTCAACAATACAAATGTAAAAAGTGTCATAATTGCGTATTTTCCTATTTTTAGATTTTGCAGTGAAATGCTCTTCAGTATATAAGTTAAAATTTTCCATATCAGAAGTATAATATTAATATCATACATGGCATGAAAGTCTAAAGAAAGTTGTCCAAGATAAGATAGATTTAAGGTACACTGAAAATCTATTTTTTCTACTGTAAACTTCCTTAGATTTTTTTCTTTTTTTTTTTTTTTTTTTTTTCTCCCAGCTGGAAAAGTTAAAAGGGACCTCCTTCTGCTTTAACTTTGCTGGGTTGAATGATTTTGCATCGAGATCTGCAGATGGCTCCCTGAAGCTGTGATTCCCCATTATGTCTCAGCATGTCTGCGGTTCAGACATTGTCAATAATGAAGACACTTGTAACTGTGCATAGTTTAGATTTCTATCTTGATGTAATCTTAGAAAAATCACTTATTATTCACATGTTGTTCAAAGTGCAAGTGACTTCATAAATGCAAGCAGAATAGAGTAAAGCCAAGGAGATCCCATGAACATACTAAAGTAGAGAAAACGGCTGATAGGGAAACTGGCCTTCATCATGACTGTATTTTGTTGTTCTCCAGCAGAGGGGAATGGATAGGAACAGTTGCCAAAAGCATTAAGAGCCTCAGAAATTTGATATAAATTTTTAGGTGAAGTGACATGTGTAGGAATATTGAAGCCATCCTCAAATATTTTGTATGCAGTAAGAAAGTGAAGAGTTGCATTTTTGTTGACAGTTTTTATCACTTTTATCTTAACTTTTCTGACTAGCTTGGTATAAGCTGGTAAAACAATAGAGAATAGTTGCTAATGTTCTTACCATAGTTTAATTTAGTTCTTATATTCAAGGAGGGAATAAAAGTAGCAAAAATATTTGTTATGTTATGCAACAAAACATTAATAGGAAAAAACAGATAGAATGGGCAGACTTCATACAGGCTGCGGAAAACATCCTAAAAATGAGAAGCATAAAGAGGATAATTTGAAAATAATATGATGTTTGTATGGAAATAAGATGCTGATGATCTTCTGTTTCTTACAGTATATTCCAAAAATTTGCCACAAGGCAATGTAGAAAGCAATAACAGTGAGCTAACATAGTAGGAAACCTTTGAATGTTCAAAGGGGACATTCAATCATTTAAGGCTCACAATGTAACATAGTGTGAAATTGTTATAATATGGTGGGAAATGGCCTACTTAGCACAGAGGATGCTTCACTCTGCATGGCTGCTTTGTATTCTGCAGAGCAGTTGGTGTTCCCTGCAGGTCTGCTTGCCTGTGCAGGTGAGCAGCTAGGCTGGCTCACCATCAGATGAACCTCCTAACTGAGGGAAGAAAATGACAGGGAGACACAAAAGAATTATAATAGAACTTATAATACAAATAATTTTAGCATGGAAGCATTGACTTTTAACCCAATACCATGGTTTTGGCTGGGGTAATGTTAATTTTCTTCATAGAGGTTCATATGAAGGTGTGTTTTGGATTTTTGATGAAAATAGTGGTGATACCACACCAGTATTTTTAGTTTTTGAAGAACAGTGCTTACATGGAGCCAAAGACTTTTCTGCTTCCCATGCTTTCCTGCCAGTGAGGAGGCTGGGGGTGCACCAGGTGCACCAGGAGCTGGGAAGGGACACAGCTGGGACAGCTGACCCAAACTGACCAAAGGGATGTCCCATGCCATGTGGTGTCAGGTTCAGCAATAAAGGCTGGGGAAAACGGGGTGGGAGGGAGAGGCACATATGGAGTGATGACATTTGTCTTCCTAAGAAACTGTTACACATGATGAGCCTTGCTTGGCTGAACATCTGCCTGCTAATGGGAAGTAGTTAATGAATATCTTGCTTTGCTTTGCTTGTGCGTGTGTTTTTTACTTTACCTAGTAAAATGTCTTTATCTCAACTCATGAGTTCTTGTGCTTTTACCTTTCTGATTCTCTCCCCCCCCCCATCACAACCGGTGAGAGTGAGTATGCAGCTGTGTGGTATGTAGCTGTCTGCCAGGGTTACACCACAACACCCAAAGGATCACCAAGTATGCTGCAAACTGAAATTCAAACTGTCCTTTACATGTGTCTTCAAATCAGTGTCTCTGGAGTCAAAGAAGAACATGTTGTCTTAAATGCATAAACAAGAATCATTTGGCTCTTTCCTTTCTCATTCTCAATACGGAAAGTCATCCATTGCTTGTGAAAGCTCAGAACTATGCTCAGATGAAGAGAATCCCCAACTCTTCTTCCCAACTCCGTCTTCTCAAGAAGGAACAAATCAACCAAACAAGAAAAAAAAAAAAAAATACAAACTAACAGAAATTGGTTCTGGTGGTGAGGTTCCAGAAGCTGTTCCTACACATGGATTTTTGAATTGTATTGAGGAGAAGAATTAGTATATGAAAGACAAAACTAATCTCCTTAACTTAGAAATAATTAGAAACTTATACTATTTTGTTTTCAATATAAAGAAATATGCCACAATTACTTTTTCTTCATTTCTTATTTTTTGCAAATATAGAACTTTACCTCAGTTTTGTATCTGAATCTTTGAAATTCATAGAGTGAGAGACATAGAGGTTATTCATTTGCTCCTGCATGATTTTTCAAATGTGAAACTTTTTTTTTTATTTTATTTATTTTTTTTTAGGAATTGAGAGAAATAACAACAAAAAAAATAGAAAATATGTCATTAGAGAGGACTGAGTTCACAGTAGTGAGTAAGGGAAAGAGGAAAGGAAACACATGTTCATGGACTTATTCTGTGATTGTTCAAGGACATCAGCAAGTCAAGAACATGCTGTCTCTTAGTTGAGATGTGATGATGTGTTGTGGGAAGTAAATTAAATTATTTTAGTTTTTGTATCTCTGTAAGTTTGGTCATATTATGATATTCCATGGTTGTATGAACAGTCACAGAGAGTTTCAGAAGCTAACACAGATGTTCAGCAAGCTCAGAAGGATGAAACATTGAGCGGATGCGTAGGTCTAAATGGTGAAGTTGATACGGTTACTCATCTATGGTTTTAATTGTGTGTGTGTTTCAGTGTTTTAAATAAGACTATTCACTCCACTAAACAGCAGGGAAATGTTTGGTTTCAGATACAAGATGTATTATTGAGCTGAAAGTTAGAAATAACATATATACATACAAAGTGAAAAATAAGGCAAATATGAAAGTAGAATAATTTTCAGAAAAAGTAACTCTTTCAGGTATAATGTTGTTCTGTCAGTTCCCAAATAGTACAATAACATATTAAAAGCTCCAATACTGAAAAATCAGTAAGATGTTCATTTAAATCCCCTCAAAGTAGAGAGAAACCAAGCATTTCCTAGCAGTTTATCTAAAGAGAGGGTTTTTTTTTTGTTTTTTTTTTGTTTTTTGTCCTAATGTAAAATCTAAATCAAGAAACTTAGCTTCACAACATGTATTAGTGAAACACAAAAATAAAAATGAAGAAATAGTTGGAAATATGGGAATAAATCCTTCAACATAGTCTGATCTAAAACTTCAGTTTTTTTTTTTTTTTTTTTTAGTCTGCACTGGAATTGGACCATCCAGCTTCTCAGAACAGTTATAATAAAAACCATTGCTATTTCTCAATGTGCAGATGCTAGATGATAGTATTTGCTCTTTTTTACTTTACTCATGTGACTGAGAAAAATAAATCCTACCATAATAACCCTAGAAAGGGCATATAAATATTTTTATGAATAATTATTCATGATTTCCATATGTTTAAAGTAATTAAAGCAGCTGATCAGAGAATCACAGAATCACAGAACTGTAGGGGTTGGAAGGGACTTTGAAAGATCATCAGGTCCAACACCCCTGCCAAAGCAGGTTCCTCAGAGTAGGCTGCCCAGGTAGGCATCCAGACAGGCCTTGAATGTCTCCGGAGAAGGAGACTCCATGATATTTGACCCTGTAACTGCAAGTTATTATTTTTGTAATTTCTTTAGCAAAGGACAGCTGCAGTTCCCTTGAACCCAATGTCTAATATAGTTGTAAAAAAATGAAGATTTTGAAGGACATTTCAAACTAGAATGTATAACTTGATTTTTCAGCAATCTATAAGTAAATTACAAATCAAAGAAGCTGAGGTTTTGCTAACCTACCAATAATGAAGCTGTTTAAAGGAGAAATTCTCTTTTTCTTTCCCCTTTAAGAAGACAGTTATTTTTGTTTGGAACTATGCATATTGTGTTATATTAATATGTATTAATTTTGTATTCAAAGATGAAACTAAACTAATGAAAATTTTGTATGGAGAAGACTGGAATAGTTGTTAATGCAGCTTTTGGCAACAGTAAATCACAGCAATAACCAGGTCAAAAAGGTTTCTATGCTTCTGTAACATTAGAGAAATTATCAAGCTTTGAGATAACAATCCAAACATTATCTGCACCGTAAGAACACTCTTTTCTTAAATCAGATCTAAATCAAAGAGCAATAAATATAAACCCCACTTCCATTCAATCCAGGTATGCATCGAATTTATGAATACCTAATTTACCCATAACATTATGTAAAATGCATTTGGGATTTTTTTTTGTTTGTTTGTTTGTTTTAACATGACTAAACTTAGAGATACAGTTTAAGGATGAGCATATATGAGTTTTATTATGATAGATCTGTCTTGAACTAAACTAATGCCAAACAGTAGTAGAAGTCTTAGAATTGCTATGAACTTCCATTAAGCACATTGAATTGTTTTGTATAAAACCCACAAAAATAAATTTTTCCCATGAGCCTAAACAGAGTTTGCAAAATATATGTCAGGATAATCATGAACAAAATTGTTAACATTGTTGTCCTTTCTTCATGGAGAGCAAAAATCTTCTCTGGCTTGATAGAGGGTATTGTATGCGAGTTAAGTAAGATTGGAAGAAGTTATACAGGAGAGGGATTCTTCTGGTTTAACATAATTGTGTCCCCAGGCAATTCTGGGCATCTATTGAGGCAGAACATTTCTGTGGACTCCCTTTAGTTTGTATCTCTCTTTAATGGTGAATGCTACTATTTTCCATGGGGTAAAGAGGGAGGAACAAACACCAAGTTTTGATGGAATGATGTGTTGAAGCTCAACAAATTATCTCTAAATCATTCTAGTCCAATAATTAGGACTGTTCAAAAGCACTTTGAATGTGGTTAATTATTTTATTATTTTATTTTTATATCAAAACAAAGTACTGAATGAATCATATACACAAGAAAATTTTCCACTCAACAGCATCTGAAATGTTTCCTTTTCATCAATTTATTGCAGTACCAATACTATCTGATTTCATAACAGGTCTGACTGACCAATTTTTGTCCCTTTGATTTTATATTTTTTTATATGAGAAACAAATACAAAGCTTTTGCACTGCTTTACACCTCTATGTTCTCTTGCATACTGTAGTTTTGTGTATATATCTCTTCTCTTGAATAAAGAATCTTCATTTAAAACTACAAAACCTTGCAACATTTATGAAACTTTCCATTTAAATTTCTCCAGACTCATATTTTTATTCTTGTGTTGAGCATGTTATATTGTTTATCTAAAATGTTTCCATCAGCTCTAAATTAAATTGCAGCTATCTTGATAAAGAGGTAGTTTCCTTTTGTACAGCACTGAGGAAGTCTTTATACATGGCAAGCACCACCAGCACAGCTGTGTAATTTGTCATTCAACACTTAGAAGTCAACACACCTTCTAAAAGAGTCACTTTACCCTAACATTAGAAGCAGCTACCTTTGAGATTAAGCAGAACTATTATTTAATAAATCACAGAAATGCCCCTCAGAAGATTAGTAAGGAAGGTGTAGAAGGTTATTTAACATACTCTGCTTAGAGAATTTAGATAGCAGACTGTAATTATCCAAATTGGAATTTAGCCAGGATATGAAGGCTAATAACAATATTCTGTGAAAAACACCATGCAATCTTTCAGGACCAGGCAGACCAGCAACATATCATCTGAAATATGGCAACTTCAACAGTTCAATGTCTTTAACACTTGGCAATAGTAGTTCAGTTTGAATTCTAAGAAAAAAAAAAATGCTTCCAACTAAATGAATTCCAGAATTTTTTTTTTAGAAGTCCCTTATTAATGTACTAAGTAATCTTATTCTACTTCAGAAGTATCATAAAAAATGTTCTGAATCATCCCACAAAGTATTTATGACTCTTCTGTGTAATGGAGAAGGCAACATACACAGGCCTCTTCTCCCATAATTTAGGTGTTTGACCTCGTGAGGTTGAGTGCTTGCTTGTAAGTCAGATGTTGCAGAGCTGAGATGAACTTATTGCCGTTCCTCTGACCCTTCTTTCAAGGGATAAATAATAGGATATCAGGTCCAAAACAGGAGTTCAGAAATGTACATTAGGTCCCATGTTCCACATACTTCATACAGGAGAGAATTCAATTCCACTAGCATTGACTACAGCTAATGTGCTGGGATTTCTGTGGGCTGCCAAAGAGAGCCCTCAGGAAAGAGACACATGGGAAACTCCATCTAGGCTTACACTCTTACTTCAGTTAGGCACCTCTGAAGTTCTGATTACGAGCCTAACTCTTTGTACTAGTCCTTCATGCTTGGGCCTTCGCATTTCTTCCAAGCACTGTCAGTGACTGAACTAATCTTCTCCATATTGCATGGTGGTGATAGCTCTTGCTCAGCATTTTATGGATCTATAGTTTTTGTATTAAAGTTTATGAAAGGAGGTGTGAGACAGGCAGATTATTACTCTCACTAAATATCTGGTTAAAGCTCTCATCCAGCAATAGGAAATTCTGGTTACAAAACCACTAATCAGAATAACTAGTCTTTAAAAAAAATTAGTCACTGTAAGCATACAACTGCCTTTAACAAAGCTGTCTACCAAATGTTATTGAAGAAAATTAGTTACCACAGAATAGGCAGAAAGATTATTTTATTTACTTAAATTTGATTAAATGATAAGAATGGGAGTAGGGCTTAATTGCTTGGACAATGAAGACAAAAGTGGGGTTGTCCCAGGATCAATGATGGGATAAGTTTTTCTCCATATCTTCATCTGCAATAGATTAATGAGTAAGAAGTGAAATTTGCAAGACTAGGGATGAAGCTAAGGTCCTTTGAATAGTCAAATGACATATTAATGTTGAGGAACTCCAGAATGCCCTTACAAAAGGGCAAAAGAGTGTGAAAATGTGTAAGTGGCTAAGTCAGTTTTAGAGTAGATCAATATGCATATATATTTAAAAAATAATAATCTAAATAATACCTGCACAATACTGAATTTAGAGCTTAAAGTTTCAGTTCCAGAGTCATCACTTGTATTTCTCTGAAATCACTAACTTAATGTCATCAATGGAACCATTCCCCTTACATCCCCCACACAGCATATTAGGCATGATCAGAAAGAGTAGTGAAAAGGAATCATTTATCCCCTACAGAAAACCCTGAGGCACCCATATCTTAAGTAATGCCTGGAGTATAATCTCCACGTCTCAAAAAGGGTAAAGAGAAGATACAGAGATAAAGACTGAAGAAGATGCAGAGGTAAGCAAGTAGCTGAGATTCTAATGGAAGCAACTGCTTTATGAGGAGAGAGTAAAAGTCCAGGAGTGTTTTTGCAGAACATGGAAGTTTGGAAAGAAGGTATTGGAAGATTATATTCCTCTGTTTTGCCTCTGGATACTTTATTTGAGCTTTGCCAGTCCTTGTGGAAGTGCAAGAGAAACAGATTTCATCCTCACAGCAAACCACAAAGGCCAAAAATCCTAGAGGACATTCTGTTTAGATGAAGAGCTACTGTGCTGTATGATGGTTTTTTTTTTGTTTGTTTGTAGGTTTGTTTTTTTCTGCAGGGACAGAGGGACAGGTGTGCACTCTGACCAGCACACAGAGATTGTTTGGCTATGGGACAAAGATTGTCTATCTAATCAGTCTCTGCAAAGTAAAAGTTATCTAGTTTTTCAGGTGGTCAAAACCTGGCCAAGATTTGGAAGATTTTCACAGAGGAATGAAAGAGACACTGAAAACAAACAAACAAACAAACAAAACAACCTAACAACCAACCAAACAAAAACACTTCCAAAGAATCTGCAAACCTCTACTCCAAAGATGACTGTGGTGGTTTTACCCTGATGGGCAGCAGGCACTATAACTGCTCTCTCGCTCAACTTCCTCAAAGGAACAGGAGCATAAAATATGATGGAAAGGGATCAAAGGCTGAGGTAAAGACAGGAAGATCACTCAATGATTATCGTCATGGGCAAAATAGACTCAACATAGGGAAGTTAATATAATTTATTGTCTATTACTAGTGTGCCCTCAGCAAGTTTTCAGACTACACCAAGCTGAGTGGTGCACCTGACACTGTAGAAGGAAGGGAATCCATCCAAAGGGACCTGGACAAGCTCGATAAGTGGGTCCACATAAACCTAATGAGGTTCAACAAGTCTAAGTGCAAGGTGATGCAACTGGTTTGGGACAATCCCAGACACAAGTACAGACTAGAAGAACTCATTGAGAGCAGCCCTGCAGAGAAGGACTTGGGAGTTACAGAATCACAGAATCACAGAATTTCTAGGTTGGAAGAGACCTCAAGATCATCGAGTCCAACCTCTGACCTAACGCTAACAGTCCCCACTAAACCATATCCCTAAGCTCCACATCTAAACGTCTTTTAAAGACTTCCAGGGATGGTGACTCCACCACTTCCCTGGGCAGCCTGCTCCAGTGTCTAACAACCCTTTCAGTAAAGAAGTTCTTCCTAACATCTAACCTAAAACTCCCCTGGCACAACTTAAGCCCGTTCCCCCTCGTCCTGTCACCAGGCACGTGGGAGAACAGGCCAACCCCCACCTCACTACAGCCTCCTTTAGTGGAGTTCTAGTGGATGAAAAGCCTGATATGAGCCAGCAGTATCTGTTTGGAGCCTACAAGGCCAACTGCATTCTGGGAGTGGCCAGTATGTCAAGGGAAGTGATTGTACCCCTCTACTCTGCCCTTGTGAGGCCTCACTTGGAGTACTACATCCAGGTCTAGGACCCCCAGCACAAGGAGGATGTTGACCTGTTAGAATGGGTCCAAAGGAGGGCCACGAAGATGATCAGAGGGCTGGAGTACCTCTCCTATGAAGGAAGCTTGAGAGAGCTGGGGCTGAGAGAGCTGGGGCTACAGAAGAAAGGGCTCTGGTGTGATCATACTGCAGCTTTTCAGTATTTAAAGGGGGCTTACAGAAAAGATGGAGAGCAACTTTTTGCTCAGTCAGATAAAGATAAGACAAGGGGGAATGGCTTTAAACTAAAAGAGAAGATATTTAGATTAGAGGTTAATAGGAAATTATTCACTCAGAGGGTGGTGAGGCACTGGAACAGGTTGCGCGGAGAAGCTGTGGATGCCCCACCCCTGGAGGTGTACAAGACCAGGTTGGATGAGGCCCTGGGCTACCTGATCTAGTGGGTGGCATATCTACCTATGGCAGGGAGGATGGAACTACATGATCTTTAAGGTCCCTTCCAACCCGAGACATTCTATGATTCTATGTTTCTATGATTCTGTGATTGATTCTGTGATTCTATGACTAGAACAGTGAGAAACTAAAAGCAAACTAAAAACTTCTTCCCCTGTCCACGCTCTTCTATGTCCTTCCTTCAAACAGCACAGGGGAATAAGGACACAATGGTGATTATGGCCAGTCTGTAATACTTTCTGTCCACCACTCCTTCAAGATTACTCTCTTCCCCTGCTCCCCATGGGGTCCCTCCCACGGGATGCCGTCCTTCCCAGATTGATCCTGCAGGGACTGCCCACAGGCAGCAGCTCTTCAAGAACTGCTCCAACATGACCGCATACCACAGGGTCCATCCCTCAGGAGCAAACTGCTCCAGCACAGATCCCTCACGGGCGGCAGGTCCCCCCAGACCCCCTGCTCCTGTGTGGGCTCCTCTCCATGGGCTGCAGCTCCGGCCTGGGGCCTGCTCCTGTGGGGGTTCTCCATGGGCTGCAGCCTCCTCCAGGCCACATCCACCTGCTCCACCAGGGGCTCCTCCACGGGCTGCAACGTGGAGATCTGCTTCATGTGGGACCCATGGGCTGCAGGGGGATAGTCTGCTCCACCAGGGCCCTCTCCACAGGCCGCAGGGGAACTTCTGCTGTATGCCTGGAGCACCTATTATTTTGTATTTAGTATTTACACCCAGTATTTAGTATTTTGGCAGAGAAATATTATTTTATATATTTGTTTTTGAGAGGGTTTTGCTTATTTGTTTGTTTGTTTTGCCATTCCATGTCAGTAAGAAATTTATTCAGTAATTAATTCTTTATTCCTACATTAAAAATGATTTACATGGATCTGTTTACCTATACCTTATCAGAAAGGTGAATCAAAAAGATTGAAAATTTGATGCTAAGTTAAACTTTTTAACACAACTAGTTGATTTTACAGTTCTACAGAGAGGGCTGCATTATTATTATTATTATTATTATTATTATTATTATTATTATTATTATTATTATTATTATTATTATTATTATTATTATTATTATTTATTATTTATTATTATTATTATTATTATTTTTTATAATTTCTTGTCACTTCTGCCACCATAAGTGAATGCCTAGAAAAGAATATAGAATTGGTACAGTTTAGCATTTCCAACATAAAATTCCTTTTTTCCTCCTTTCAAGAATTTGTATATTTAACTCCACTGTGAAAGATTAGACAGATAAAGAAGCTTTCAGCAGAATCACAATACAGGTAATTACGGGTCTGTCAGCATTTCCATTATGAAATCCATTTAACATTAAGGGCTTAGCATTTTTCCATCATTTTAGAAAATGTCAAACTGAAAGCTGGCATGCAGATTAGCTGCCTGGATGAAAATTTGTTTATACAAAATATTTAAATCTGCTCAGCTGTTTTTGATTTAGAGATCAGCCAGAAACTTTAAACTCTGAGGGTTTCTCCTATGTTCCTGCCAGCTTCTAGAACAGATCATAGTTAGATAAATAAATAAATAAAGGAATTTCTTAATAAAATATAGACTCATCTTCTAAAGTTTTGAAATTATTTCCTTTAGGCTGTAAAATGGAATTTAGAATTTCTGTTAATTTTGCAGCTCTGGTCTTTCTCCTGCCATCTTTATAAATTAATAATGAGTTACAATAGTATTCTAACACCATAATAAAAACTGATAGTAATCTTAAAATCTGAAACAATTTGTTTTAGAATCCACTTAACTACCATCATATGATAGTGAGCAGGAAAGGACCAAAGCCTGTAAGGTTTTGAAGAGGGTCAGTAGCTTGACCCACTGACTCTAGTTCTATGAGTGCACTGGCCGAAAAGAATCTGATGGAGACTGTTACAGATCAACTGATACAGATTTTCAGTTTCATTAGTTTAGTCCCATGTATAGTACCAGAAGTTATGTAGTTATCATATCCTAAATAAACTCCTCTGTATTGAAAGGAGAGTTTTTGTGTTATAACTATGAGCTCTTTTTGGCTAAAAGGAGAAACTGAACCACTAACAGAAACATAGTAGAAAGTAGAAAAGTAGAAAGTAGAAAAATATTATTAATTTAGTAGGAAATAACAAACCAAGTTTGCAAAATATGAATGATAATGGGCATATTTAAGATACTGATAAGAGATGAGCAATCATGAAAAATGAAACAGCTCCTAAAAAAAATGTGCAGTGATCCAAATGTGCCTAACAAAGAATGGGAACATAGCCCCAAGCAACCTGTGAAATAAAAGCACAAGAATGTGTGGTATAAAAGACACGGTGCAAATAAACTTTGTGCAAATGAAGCATGGAGGAAACAGATAAGGAGAAAATGATTGATCAGCTAAATATATCCAAAAAGTTTTTTTTCAAAGGATGTTCAATCTTGTTACCATGAAGAAAAAGTACTTCATAAAACATACCTCAGATAACATTAAAGTACAGCTATACATTTAGAAGTATCTCTGCAGATTCCTCAGTGATGATTCAATGTTAATTGTGATGTGCACTACATTTTAAAATAAATGATTCATTTCTATAGTTACCTTAAATTTACCCAAAACTCTAACAAGCATGACTTCTTAATAATGACAGTTTCTACTAAAAATATTCTCTCCTTAGCTGATATCAGTGGGATTCTCTGACTCTTTACATCAGACATTTGTGTTAACTCAACTGCCAATGCATTTTAAGATGACTGGTACAAGAGGCCCCAAAGAGAGCAATTTGGAAGAGTAACTTCCACAAGTCAGATAAAACTCTCCTGATTTCACGGAAATGTTCAGAATTAGTCTTGAAACAAGCAAGTAACAGAACCCCTAGAATTCTGGTCCTGTGACACAATATGTGATTTTTTGCCTTTTCTATTTATTTATGTATTTACTTAGCTAAGATACACTCTAGAGTCTGATCATCCCAGAACAATATCATCAATAAAGAATGTAAGAGCAATGTTAGATCTGAAAAATTTCCATTACCATGTTACAGGAACAGTTTCATTACATACATTAGAGCTTGAAAAATAGAGAAGATACATCCTAGATTTCCAAAATTTACTAAGAACTATCCAAGTTTTAACCATCTAATTTGATGGTGTTTATTTCAATGCAAGCAAGGTTTTTATCTTTAAGTTACTGTTAGGTTTTAATGACTGTATTCGTGTTACTCAAAGTTGCTTTAATTTGAAGTAAAAGAGTTTACCCCTTACATTGTTTTGTTTATGAAGAAATAATCACATACAAAGAGAATAAACTAAAGAATGTGAAAACAAGTGTAACTGATACTCTACTTTTCCAATCTTGCCTTCCTGCAGACAATTTAAATTCCAAAGAACATGCTAAAAAAGTTAATAATCTATGAGTGTAAGGCTGGGAGGATATTCAATTTCCTAACAGATTGACCTTACATTGCTATTACTTTGGGCCACAAAAGAACTTAACAAATGACATATAAACTGAAGGGAACTTTCTATATTCTACTGCAGGCTTTATCTTTTGGAACTTCTCCAGTAATGCTTGTGGAGTGGGAAGAGAGTTTGAAAAGGGAGCCCAGAAGTGCAGGGGAAGCTAGATAAACTGGGAAAAATTCCAGGAGCTAACTGACAAGCTAAAATTTGAGTGTAGTGGAAAATATACAGATAGAGCTTAGGTGGATTGGGGGTGGGAGGTGGGGATTTTTTTATATTTTCTGGTCGGTAACAATTTAAAGTTAGCTGAAATTAGTTCAGAAACTCACACAAATTTCAAACATTTGCAGTTGTAGTAGTAAAGAGACTTAGGAATTTTAGAAGTATATACTTATGAAAATGATGTAGGCAGGAATGCAGGAGTCACTATGGCTGTTGAACTCGTAGTACATTAAGCATTGATTCTGATGCTCATTGCTCTTTCAGATAAATAGCTTGGAGAAGAATAAATTTGTCAGGATGTTTATAAAAATCACTGTGTCTTATATGGTTGATTGTTGCAACTTTCCACTGCCAACAATGAAAATGCTAATAAAATATATCTCACCTATTTGTCACAGGAAACATCCTTGCATGAGAAGATATGAGACTGCTAGGACTGTATTTATGAAAAAAATAATAATGCCAATTCTAATCTAGTGTCAATTATATTTTTCTTTTCACATAAAGTGGTTGAAAATTAAACTTTCTCAAGAATTTCTCTACCTGGGTAGAATATTTTGCCTCTGAAGAAGTATAATAACATTCACATTCTTACAAGATGTCTATAATTGCTATATAAAAAACATGGCTGAATTTATGATATATGAAAGTTCATTAAATAGAACATATAAAAACCTCTAAAGAAATATTCTCCCAAATGTCAGAGGTATTTCATTTTCCCATGAAGGAGTTGCCAAGATTGAAATAAAGGGTAAAGTGGTGATATTATCAAAATCTCTGAAGCTAATAACTATGTGAATTGTGTGAGGGAAATGATTGCCCCCCTTTAAAAGAGCTCACAGTCACAGAAAGGAGCAGCATTCAAGAAGGAGAATTCTGAATAAAAGTGACAGATAACCTGAATAGTGATGTGGAAAGGGGAAAGTGATGATGTTTGTGTTAGTTTTCAAATGAAAGATCACTCCAAGAAACTGAACAATAAGCAGTCAATTCTCCTTATTGGAGAACTCCTTTTGATTGTAAGAGGACAATTTTCCAAAGAGATATATTTCGTAAATAATGTGAATGCTGTAAAAATCTTAGTAATTTTAGCAATAGTCCTATAAGAGGGAAGGATGGTTGCTATGAGTATTGCAAAAACATTCACTTGGTAAAGTACAACTTGTATTGTGCTACTTAAGTCCAGAATGATGAAAATTCACTATTTAGATATGAACTATATTGATGTAAATATTTTGGTGAAAATATCTTCATCCTGTTCTCTCAGTTCTACATTATGAATTATACTTACTTCTTTTACTGTGCTCATTAAAAATCCCATGTCGTGCACAAAGCATTGCTAAGATTGGTAGCAGTAGTCATATGATTGAAGTAGATTAAATTCATCAAAGAAATATTGGTGAACATAGATGTGCGTAAGGGAAAATACACAAGATGAACACAGTCATGAATTAAGCATAGGTTCTTCTTTGTAGCATACACAGCTACAGATGCTGGCTGTCAAAATTGCTGGTGTGCACACACATTTGCATGTATGCTTGTATGTATCTGTGTTCCCACACACTCGCATTTCATTCACACATATCCAGAGGTCCATGAAAAAGGTAGCTTTTACGTCAGAGTATGTGTGGTGACTGAAGACCTAGTCTCCTTTCTCTTTTCTCAATCTTAGTTTAACCTTCCAACAGTCAGGATTAGGACTTATTTTTTTTAATTATTTATTTTATTATTTTTTTTTCCCCCAGACTATTTTATTTCTTGTGATTTCCGTTCAATATGTTACATGTTTTTAGACTCTGAGATGGTGGAAACTAAAAAGAACATGCTAGCAATAGATAAATACAACAAAATAAATGTGTGAATTATTCCCTGGTTTCCTTTCTTTATTATGCTAGCTTATTTAACATTTTCAAATGTAACTGCATATCTAGTGTATGTGATAATCCAATAAAAGTAAAAAAAAAAAAAACAAATAATAAAAAAATGCATTAATAATTACATTTGAAAGCATTATAAACTGAAATCTATTTTTTTTCAGTTCCTTCCTATTCCTCAGCAGCTATTAGCAGCCTTCTGCAGATTCAGAAATGTTTTACTGGAGAACAAAAATGTAATCAGGGATGCTGAAAACAGGTTGCAAAATGGCTGTAATTCAGCTCATCTCCTGACAAAAAAAAAAAAAACAACACGAGTATCTTGTGGCTTCAAGGACTACAGCTGACACTTCGTCAGCCTAGTACTGTTACACTGAATCTGGTGAACTGATCTCCAGAAGTGCTGACATGATGATTAATAAAATATAGAAAAAGAAATTTTCTGACAGTATGCATATATATAATATATTTCCTTTAAACAGAATAATAAACAATTTACTTTGGCAACTTTATAATACAATGTGAGTTTTCCAAAATACATTTCTATTGTAAATTTCTAATTCATTGTGAAGTACCTGACCTCTATTATAATTTGTATTTCTAAGTCAAATGAAGTGTATGTACGGAAAAATGTAACTCAAAACTCAGTTTGAAAAGAATCAGAAGCTAATCTATTTTCACAGTTCATATTCTGGGCTCTCTTGTTGATTTCCCTGGAGGTGTTCAAGACCAGGTTAGATGAGACTTTGAACAACCTAATCTAGTGGGTGGTGTCCCTGCCCGTGGCAGGGGAGTTGGAACTAGATGATCTTTGAGGTCCCTTCCAACCCAAGCCATTCTATGGTTTCAATGGTCTCAATAATAGTCAGTTTAGAAACTATTTTTATACCCATTTTATAACTTTTATTCACCTTTGCATCAAAGCTACTATACATAAGAAAAATGCAACTTTCAGTTTACACGTTTGAAAAAAAAAAAAAGTTTAAATTAGATCAAGCTTCAATTCTCAAGGAAAATTACACTGAAATCAAGGAAACTATATATAGTAGAGTATGAATTTCTCCTTGTAGGTCAGATTGAAATAATGAAGGAAAAGTCTTGTAATTTGAGAGTTATATCTCAAAAGTATATTGTAACAAGAAAAATACTCTGCATTTATATACTTAATTTTAACTAAGGACTCCAAACTGCACTCGCAAATATCCTCTAGCTGTGTTTGATGACAGTTCAGTATGAAAATAATAAAAAATAATAAGTATACTGTTTCTCACAATATCCTTCTGGACAAAATGTACAGCATACAGCTAGACAAAATCACGGAAGAACAACTGTCTGATGGGACAGGCTAAAAGGGTTATAGTAAATGGGGTTACAGGCTGGTGGCCAGTCACTAGTTGGGTTCCACAGGGCTCCATTTTAGTTCCAGCTCTCTTTAATGTTTTCATAAATAACCTGGATGCAAGACTCATATCCATACCTAGTAAATTTGCAGATGATACTAAATTAGGAGAAGCTGTTGACTCCCTCAAACACTGAAAGACTTCACAGTGAGGTCTTGACAAATTAGAGTGCTGGGCAAATACCAACCATACAAAAGTTACCAAGAGCAAGTCCTTAATTCTGCACCTGGGAAAGGGTAATCCTAGATATATGTACTGACTGGGGAATGAGACGCTGGACAGCAGCCTCTCAGAAATGGATCTGGGGTTTCTGGTCAACAGTAAGGCAACAGTGTGCCATGACAGCCAAAAGAGCCAACCATGTCTTGAGGTGTAGCAGGTATGGCATAACTAGCTGGTCAAGGAAAGTTATTGTCCCACAGTGCTTTGCACTGGTGCAACATCACCTTGAGCACTGTGTGAAGTTTTGGGCACCGCTGTATAAAAAGGACGTAAACCTACTAGTGCCCAAAGAAGGGTTAGGAAGACGGTGAAGGATCTAGAGGGCAAGATGGAGAGGAGCAGTTGAAGTCACTTGGTTCATTCAGCCTGAAGAAGAGACTGAGGGGTGACCTCATTGCAGCCTACAGCTTCCTCATAAGGGGAGCAGAGGGGCAGTCGCTGATCTCTGCTCTCTGTTGATAGCAATAAGACTCAAGGAAATGGCAAGAAGCTGTGGAGGTTCAGGTAGGATACCAGGAAAAGTTTCTTAACTGGTGGTTGGGCACTGGAACAGGCTCCTCAGGGAAGTGAGCACAGAACCAAGAGTTCAAGAAGCATTTGGACAACACTCTCAGAATATGGTCTGATATTTGGGTGATCCTGTGTGGAGCCGGGTGGTGGACTCAATGATCCTTGTGGGTCCCTTCCATCTCAGGATACTTTAATATTCTGTGGTTCTGAGAGGTAATGGATTACTTAGGAAGCACATACACTTCAAATTGTTACCTACACCTTTGTAAAGTAACACTACTTTAGTTTTTGTTGAATTGATTCATAACATAAACACATATATGGGTATAATTTCCACATATGCAAATTATATAAGTAAGTGAACATCTGCATGTATACACAATTGCATGAGAATTAAATCCAACAAGCCACAATGCATATAGGTATAAAACTAAGAAGAGATGAAGATATAAGAAACATAAAATACAATTCAAGGTCAGAAGTGATGATTCATTTTATGTATAATCCAAGCAATTACTTAGTCATTTCTGCCTTAAGCACTCAGATTCCTTTAGTCCTATAGCAAAAATAATCTGTGTTATTTACAGGCTTCAGGAGGTGAGAATTTATGACCCTGTGCAATCTCTCTGCGGTTAAGTACCCTTACTATTCTGTAACTTATTTCTATGATACAATATGAATATGACACATGATAATATGAAGCATTTTGTGGAACATGAGGGAAAATGGAATGTCTGTCTTTATACGTCTCTGCTGGTTGCTTCCTTTCTCTTTGACAATTCTATGAGAGCAATAGTTGCACTGGAATCCCTTGCATGACACTCCCCAAGATTTTGAGGCTCTCTCTCTATGAGTAACAATGTGCCTACACCTATCATCATAACCATCCTAATATTTCAGACCATGTGAAGGAGGTGATTGAATTTCCACCATTTCCTTCTTTGACATTTACATGCTATTCAGCAGTTCTAATGCCAGGATTATGGAGATATAGTAAATCTTATGTGATCTGTAAAAACTAAGCAGTGAAATTATACATATGCTCTTCTCCCCAAAAGTAAACAACTAAATGTAAACATCTACAAAAACATGATATGTCTCTTTGAGTACATGTTTATTTTAATAGGCTTGCTCACAGTCTAATATCCTTGTCCATTCTATTGCCCAGAAGAAAACTGGGTGTTAGGAAGCAGATATTCAACATTTCCTAATAGTGTATATATATATGCATATATATATATATATGAATTTATATCATATATATGAATCTTTGAATCTTTGATAAATGTTGTTCTGTACAAAAACTATACAATTTCACCAGGAAGGAAATGCTCCCCAGAGAAGTTGTTTGAAAGGCTTATAAAAGAATGAGAATTTTGCAGTAAACCTTTGCATGGAATTATTCAGTCATAATGATAATTTTTACAGTCTTACAATAACAACTTTTATCATATGCCTGTCTGATTTGTTACTTAAATATTCTTTCTTCAAATATCTCAGGTAGTAAAAACTGACTTAAATTACAGGGTTCTAAGAAAAAACAACACTTTGTACTAAAGTGTCTGTTCCCTGATTTTTCTTTCCTGTGAAATTGTGTTAGAGTAATCTGGTAAACTAATTTTTCACAAAGACTTTGTTCTATCATTTCAACCTTAATCATTACACAAAGAAATACAAGCAGAATGATGCTCATAATTAAGAAATTGTTTGAGACTTCACAACCCTGCAGAGTTAGAATGGAAGTTTCCTGTTAGGAGACAAGTCAAAACAGTTTTTGCAGCAAATCGTAAAGCCTTTCCTATGCCTAATAAATAAATAAATAGATAAACATCCAATGTATGAGGTTCTATAGATTTAACATTTTACATATAACTGTAAGATCTTTTATAGACATTTTCCTTTGATTCATTCTGCCTCTCTGTCACAGCATTATAACATTGGACTCACTTGGCCTTGCTTCAGAAGTGCTAACTAGCTCCCCAGGCTCTTACTGGAGCCAGGTGGAGTTGGAAATATTCAATACTGCTAAAAATAGGATAGATTGTGTCAAAGGCACTTTTTATTTATTTATTTATTTATTTATTTATTTTCTTAAGGTGGGGGTAGGGGATAGGAGGCTACATTATTCTTCATAACCTTTTTTCTGAAACGGTGTTGTAATTACTCAAACTGAGACATCCTCACAGGATATTTCGAAATTTTTTAAAACATCTCTAAATAATGTTACACTTCTATCTCTCATTACTAGATCCATATACATTCAATAATTACAAATCTTAAATCTGGAGTATTAATCTGTGCAACCCATAAAAAACACTAGGTATAATACAGCCAAGTTTAATGTAACCTTCTCTACTATTAAGTGCTTTCAGTCAGATACACAGTGTATAAGATGGAGGACGCATAGGAAAGCAATAATATGAAACTATGTTACAGAACTTTGTGAAGGATGAAAGTACAAATGCTAATTGAAAAAAAAAAAAAAAAAGAGTGGATGAAGGAGAGAGAGAACAGTTAAATGAGTGGAGCACAGGTTAATTCATGTCTCTTAAAAAATGGTGTTCCAAAAACACCCTGTAGCTCGGGTGAACCCCAAACTGTAGATTACTGATATCTGGGATGAGGTACCAGTCTCTCTGTACCTCTCATCTTTCCCTAAACTGCTGCTAGTATTCACTGTCGGAGGTAAAGAACACTAAGATACATGGGTAATTCATCCTTCTTGGTTTGTTCCTACTTAAAACAAACAAACAGAACCAGACGGACTATAAGTTTCTGCTATGTTTTGGAAAAGGAAGGATTTGTAAGCACATTCACAGAGTTCCTTAGGTTTCGTGGGCTGGTGCTTCCAAGTCGGAATGCTGACAACTGAGTTGAAGGTACAGCACGTAACTCTTCAGCCAGTTCGGTTGCCTGGAGCTCCCATTCTGCTCCCACGAAGGGGCTCGCTGAGCTCAGGGAGTGAGGGGTTGTTTTTGTGTGTCGAAAGCGAAGAAAAAGAAACGAAACCCTAGAGCTGTCTCAGATTTGCAAACCACAGGCTTGCGGCAGTCACCGAGCTAAAGAGAGCGAAGCCAATCGGCATTTTCCGACAGAGAAGTGTCAGGGAGCTGACTCCCTGGAGGGACGGTCTCCCCGGGCGACAACGGAGGCCGATGCCAGTGTCGCTATCGCTGTCGCCGCCGGTGTCGCTGCTGCTGCCGCCGCCGGAGCTGCTGCCGGTGGCGGCGCGGGTGGAGCTGCCGCCGCTCGCTGCCTGCTCCGCCTTGCGACTGCTGCTGCTCTCTGAGAAAAAGCGGCTACTGCAGGCGACGTTCCTCCGGTGGCCTTTGCGGATCCCTAACGGCACGGGCAGGGGAGGGACAGGTGGTCCCTGCTGCTGCGAGGGGGCTGCGTGTGCCTCGCTGCCACCGCGGGGAAGGGGAGGAGGAGCCGGGCGCTAGGCGGAGGGTAGAGCAGAGCCTTGCTTTAGTCCTGAATTAAGGGGAAGGCGGTGGCTGAGGGGTGGGTTAACTTTGTCTGCAACCCTGCGGAACTGTGCAGCATAGAAAAAAAAAAAAAAAAATCCTCGCTGAGGTGCTGCCCGCAGCCCTCTGAGCAGAAGCCCTGTGTGATGTGCGTGAGCTCGTGGGGAAAAGGCATCGCAGAGGAGCTGAGTGTGTGCTGAGGAGTTAAAAAGAAGGGGGACGTTGCCTCTTCTGTCAGCGTCTCCCATCGCCCCTGCGTGCTTGTACACACCTGCAGACACACATGCACGGAGATGCGGCAGCGACCATCTGGAAAGTAGACTACATTAATGTACTGTTACTGGCCTCGGGGACACGGCAAGCACCTCGCCCATGCCCCACTGAGGAAGGCCAACCACCAGTAACCCCAGAAGTCAAGCGGCTGTCCAAGAAACAGTGAGGAGCGGTTGGTGGTTCCTGAAATGATCCGTGAGAGAGTGGGGTTGAGGTGGAAATGGGGGACAGAGGGGACTGCAAAGGTGGTTGAAACAAGTAGGGTATGTTCTTTGTCTGCTAAATATTTCCACATGCCAGGTACCCATCACTTGGAAATCCTGTCCATTTTCTCATCACCTCTTCTGTCAATGAGCCATTTAAAATTTCACTGCTTCATCTCCCTTTTATTTTGAAGGCTGCCCTTGTTTCACTTGTCACAACTGCAACAGGGAAACAGAAAAACAACAGCAGAGACAAAGCTTCATTTTAGCCAGACAGACAAAAGAGCAGACCTCTTTGCTCTGTCTTGGAGTGACAACTACACAGAAGATTTTGAGGAGTCTTGTGGTCATTTCGCCTGGTTTCCTTTCTGTTTTGCTCCTGCAAACAGGCCACAAGTATTTTTTAAATTTCATTTGGTGGAGAGAGATGCCAAACTGAATGGGTGCAGATATCAGTGATTTCTCTCTTAAATCCCAGGAGGCAAAGCTCACTAAAGCAGCTTGTTTCATTTTTGCAAATAAAAGAACTGTCCTGGACAGTGAAGGTTTTTGATTGCTGCTCCTCCAAGCTTGATATGTATATCCTACACCTAAACAATATTCTTTATTTCTTCTGGGGGAAGGAGGATAGGGGAAGGAGCTCTCCTAGGTGTCTGCTGGGAAGAGTACAGCATCCATCTTTCCCTGCAGCTGGCCACGAATGACTCTTGTTGGCACTTGCTAAGGGGTTGTTTTGTTTGTTTGGTTGGTTGTTTTCATGCCTTCTCTCATTTTTCAATGGGGGCATTTCTTTGCTTTTTTACTGCATGAATCTCCAAGTAAGACTATGTTGGAGATTGATCCAAGGCATAATGGGATATTGTGTAAGCAGTTAAAGGTTTTCATTAAAGAGGTATAATTAAAGAGGTATAATTCCTTATTATCTCTTATTATCGCCCCTTCTCCAGCAGCTGGTGATTTCTTTCCTCCCATTTTCTCTTTCTTGCTTCTTCCTTTTCTAATCCCTCACAAGTGCAGTTGCAATATTCCAGAAAGGCATGAATTTTCAGATAAACGTGAAGAAATTCTGTGTCTACATGAACACACACAAGGAAGACGTCAACATGGCTGCATAATCTCCCAGGTATAGTTTAACATCTGGAACACAGAACAGTGGAAAAGCTGTGGATCAAGACTGTAGAAATGGTGACAGGAAGATGATAGAATTAGGAAGGGCCTGAGACGCACATACGAAATAAAGCTGTGCAAGTAGCTGGAAGAGCAACAGTTTAGGTATTACAGTGTGGTGCTGGACTATGAAATAGAGGTGATCAAGCAATCAAAAATATGTGATAGAGCATGCTTTGGTAGGGTGTGGTGAAAGGGCCTTGCCAGACAATGCCAGGCAGATGTAGGACCCAGGGAGTCACCTTGCTCCCCACATCTGGAGCATTTTAAATAGGCAAGTATTCATTCATTGTGTGCCTCTGCCAAGGTTTCTGGGAGCTGGTGTGCATGCTGACACAATGGGAATGTAAATCAAGGTAAAATGTATTCATTCACTGGAGTGGGGAGAGAACTAAATATAAATGCCTAAAATAGATGCAGTACTGCAGTGAATCTAAGCCAGCTCTATGAAGCCTGGCAGCCTAGAGTTCATGTCCAGGATGTGAAATCTTACTTAGCAGTCTCCCAGTTGTTGAGAAGACCCCCAGTATGAGGAAAACCTATGGAAACTGTGAGGCTCTGCAACTGGGAAACTGAAGTCCTGACACTATGGAGGAGAATGCTTCACAGCATCTCTCTGAGACTGTGTATGGGTAGGAAGAAAAAAGGCCATTTTTGCTTTTTTTTTTGCTTTTTTTTTTTTTTTTTTTTTTTTGGTGCTGTTTTAGGTGCTTCATTCCAGCTTTTGCCCTCGGTACCCCCATTTTTTTCCTTTCCTCCAAGGGCAAGGGAAGCGGCTTCTCAACAGGTGCTGTGGAAACTTGCACGGCTCCCGCGGCCGTCGCAGCACGAGGAGAACCGCCCGAGCCTTTAGTTCTGTAGGATGCTGCCGCCCCGCGACTCGTGCTCACAAAGCAGTTGCTTCGGCAGCAGCTCCGGAGCCACCCATTACCCCAGCACCTCCGCACCGCACCCGCTGTGCGCCGCGGAGCGGCACTGCGCGCCTCGCAGGCACCGAGCCCATGACTTGCAAATGATCGCACCCGGCGTGGAGAAACCCTTATAGGCAAGGGGGAGACAGGAAAAGAAATGCCCCCCACAATCCCTGGCTGGACTTGACCGGTAGACCTCAAAAGCGGGGCAAGCGCAGAGTGCCTACCGCTTCAATGGACGCAAACAGGGGAAAGCTGCCTGTAATTAAAATGTTCGTTAACGTCGCAGGCAAGACCCTTCGCCTCGGCTCTCGTGTCAGGATAACGTAAAACCTCACGAGCCCGCTCCCCCCCCACCTTCCCCCTCCCTTAACGTGAAAAACGAATGATCTTTTCCATGAGATGCAAATGGGGAGGACAAGCAGCTGCAAAGCCGTACAATAAACTGTTTCATCCAAGGCAGAGCCAGCTTGGGAAGGCACGCCTTTGAATGCCCCCCCCCCCACCCCCCCAAGCACACCTCCCTCCCACCCGTGCAGGCAACCTCTGTAGGCGATAAGCAAGTCTAAAAACTCGGAGAGGATCGATAATGTCTATCCAATATTCTGGGAGAACGTGAGTGTGGTGGGGAGGAGGGATGAGGATAAGGAGTGGGATAAAAGGGTGATTAATCAGATATTAATCACTGGCCACAAACAAGGGAAGATTATTTCGGGTAGGCAGCCGAATGTGGGGAGTTGCAGAATATGTCCCTTTACTGAAGGCACGCGCGATGGGATCAGCACTTCACCGTTTAGCCTGTGCAATATTGGAGGTGCACGTTATTCAAGCCACATATTTCGTCTTTTCTCTGTGTGTGTCATTTCCCTTAACTGTCGATAAGCACAGACTTAGTCGAGGTATTCATACCGCTAACTAGCGGTTTCCTTTCTGCCCTCCTTTCATGAAGACAGAATCAGGAATGAAGCAAAATACCCTCTGCCCCGAAAAAGGGACAAAAAAGAAGAAAAAAAATCCTATAATAGAGAAACCACGGGAGACCCCAACAGGGAAAGGGGGACCAAAAGAAGGTTGAGAAAAGGTGTCGATCTTTGCACACAGCGGCAGACCATGCCTTCAAGGCTGAATTGCTAACATACCTCTTCGACAGTCAGGGAGCCCTGCATGCATACAAACAGCTGAGCGTGAAGCGCATTTAGGGCTGCGAGAGGGCTACGCACACGCTGGGTCCTCCGTAACTTTCCCCACGCAACGGGTTAAACTAATAAGTGCATCGATACAGGCATTCCCGCAAAGAGCCCAGTTGCTCGGCAGAAAAAAAGAGAAATGTAGGTAGTCCCCCCACAGTACCAACATCATCACCTTAAAAAAGTCGCCCGGTGGGATTTGCGTGAATATACACTAGTTAGAGGCTATATGAACCAACTCACGTCTCCGTTTGAGCATACTGCAAGAATATTTATTGAGCCCGAGCTCAGTCACTGCATTGAACGCCAAGCCTGGCAAAGCAAATACATTTCCTATCTCCGAAGAGAGCTCTGATTCAACTCCTTCTTTTCTCCCCGCTTTAATAATCATTTATATCTTCCCATTGCAAAGTACCCAGGGTAAAAATATAAAATAACATATTACCACATTTTTAAATATACGTTTGTATTAGACGAGAGCTTGCAACGCCCTGACCAAAAGCAAAGGGACCCCTAAAAATATACCCCTCAAATTCTACCCTACCTTTCACACACGAAACCATCAATAAAAAGACGAGGTTCCAAAATGTAAATCCACTTTTAATCTCCATTTTCTTCACCAGGATGAAGTCCAGCCGGCCACATTTAGTACATCCCCTTTCCCAAAAGCCTGCTAATTTCGATTCCTTTGCACGGATTTCCCCTCTGCAGATCCCTTTCATATTATTCTTGAGAGCTCCTAATTCCTATTCCTTGGCCAGGCGCAGCGGAGTTGTTGCTGTTGATGGTGCGCGGTCACAGCTCGGAGTGAATGGTGTTTCTGGGATACCACAGCAACCTTGACGAGGACTCAACCATCTCTCCAACGGGGGCACAAAGTCTCAGCTACTCTCGATCGTGTCTTTTCCTTCCCCCCACCCCCCCGCTAACCCAACTCCCTGCACAGCCGAAACCCACCACAATCCTGTCTCCTTACAGCACCCACCAGGATCTACGGAAGAACATCTTAAAGCACAGACGCTCTCTAGAATAAACTCTAAATAATATTTGCAATTGAGATTCTTTCCTCCGCTCCCCCGTTCCCCCAAGAGGATCAATTCTGCCTAGGAAAACGGCTCGGGAAATAACACAGTGGCGAGGTTTCTACGGACTCCGGAGCCGAACCGGCGGGGCTCATCCCTCCCGCCGCCGCTCGGAAAAGCGATCAGTGTCTCGTTATTACCATTATCACCCGTGCGGTGCTCGGGGCTGTGACCGCCACCACCGCCACACACCCACTCTCACCGCCTCACGCACACCTTTGGGCACACACCTCGCCCGGGAGCATGTGCCGCTCCGAGGGGATTTGCGGACTAATTGCTCCGCATTAATTACAGGCGGGTCTCCGCGGGGAGGCGGAGGGCCCAGCCCCGCTCCCCGAAGGATGGGGCCGCAGCCTGGAGGGGGGGACACCCTTTGCCACCGCCGGCGGAGCAGGCGGGGCGGTAGCTCCGTGAGGGCCGAGCCGAGCCGAGCCGAGCCGAGCCGAGCCGAGCCGAGCCGGGCCGAGCCGAGCCGGGCCGGGCGGGGGCGGTGGGCCGGGGGCGGTGCGGCCGCGGCTTCGCCAGGAAGAGCGATGGTGCCACCTAGCGACGCTGCGCGGGGGTCCGCGGCGATGCGCAGCGGGTTTTGGGGGGGAAGAGCCCCGGGGAAGGGCTGGTGAGGGACTGCGGGAGCTCGGCTTTTCTCGGCTGCCGGACGCAAATGCCGCGCAGGGTGCGCGGGGCGGCGGTGCCCTCCGCGGTGGGGAGCGGGCAGAGGGGGCGGGCAAACCAAGCCCGCGGTGCGGGGGATGCATGCGGGGGTGTGCATGCGAGTGGCTGTGCGGAGGTGTTTGTTCCAGGTGCGTGGGCGTACATGGGGTGTGTGCGTGTTTGTCGTGTAACTGGGTGCTTCTGTGAAAGCCTTTTTTTTTTTTTTTTTTTTTTTTTTTTGTGGGGGTGAGTGTGTTTGGGTGCCTGCATATGCATGCGCATGTGAGTGTCTGCATATGTTCCTGTGTGTGTGTGCTTGTGTGATGTATGTGCTGTCGTGCTGAGCGTGTGTGGGGGTGCGCGTGTGCCTGTTAGTGTGTGTGTGTACGCGAGTGCATGCATTTGTATTTCTAAGTGCACCTGTGTGCATCTGTATTTGTGCGCGTGTGTATGTATGACTGCGTTTGAATGTGCACTTGTGTCCTTGTGTGTTTCTGTGTGCATGAGTGCAAGCATGTGTTTTGTATGTACATGTGCATGCCAGTATGCATGTATGCATATCCGTGTGTATGTGTGCATGCATCTGTGCATACATTTACTTTTTATGTATGTTTATATGTGTGAGTGGATGCCTTATGCATGCCAACAGGTTTGTACCTTTGTGTGCACATATGCTTTGTCTTGCACCTGTGTGTATGTTTGCGTGTGTGTAGTATGTATGTGTGTATGTGCATATGTGTACATATGCATGCATATGAGTGCACAGATATCTAAAGTGAAATGCCAGCTCATATGTATGGACTTGGAAGTCTGGCAGACAGACATGAAGTGTGGATATTTGTGTGTGACCATACTGGGGTTTGCATTTCCCCATTTTGCACAGTGTGTATTTTTCATATGTACATGGAGTGTGTATGTCTGTGAAAGGTATGCCCTGATTAGGAACTGTTGTCAACAGGCACATGGGTGTTGTTTGAGGCTTATGTATTGGTAGGTGCAAATGTGAATTCGTATGAACATATCTGTAAGGATTTTATATATATGAAGTAGTGCAACAGGACTAAGTAAAATAGGATTGGAGGAATCTGGAAGGGTTCAATTCATTCCTTACTCCCAAAGCACAGATGGGAAAGAGGAAATTTGCATAGCTGTGTGTCTGTTCACTTGTGGGTATTGGGGGGACCAGTACATATCTTCCATCTTTATTTATGTCCCTGCTCTGTTTCAGTGAGGCCAACAGCATTTAATGGTGTCTGGCCTCACATATGTCTGGTTGAAGTCATCTCTGTAACTGTAAAGCTGTGTGTAGCTGGCAAGAGGAAAGAATACCTTTAGCTACAAATGCTGACACTAACCAGCCCCACTGGATCCATACAGGTTTGTTTACTGGGAAGAAGCAAAGGTATTGTCTGACCTCATGTACTGTCCATAGCCTGCTCTTGTAGACACATATGTTTTGGAGAGTGATTAATGAAATTGAAACTTGGTGGGTCTGTTTCATTCCTCTGCAGCAGCTTAGAAAAGTGATTTCACAAATGGTATAAGCCCTGTGCTGCTCTTAAGGGCAGTGCCATATTAGGACCCAATACCTCCAACTTCATGACAAAATTTCAGTAGTTTGTGCATTAGGTAATGTGGGATGGGTAAAAACCACTGTGTTCTTTAAAGAAATTCTAGTGTATCGCTCTTTACTATATAGATATGTACATTTGTGTATGTATGTATACATGTAACTGGAAGCCATTTTCCAAGTGTTTCAAAACTGAAGAGAGAATTGTGCTTTCAGAATAGCCCAGATCAGCTCAATTCCAGTATTTAGCTTTTGTATATGCTTTCAATAAAATTCTGTCTTTATTTCCCCAAGAACACTTTCCAGATCAAATCTGTTTGAGGTAAACGCTTTGTCAGTTGTAGGGGATAAGAAATAGATATTGAATAGATATTGAAGAAATAGATATTGATATTTTTAATGCAGGCATTGCATTGCTCATTGCTTCAGTACCTATCTTATTTAGGAGACATACTGTTAGAGCTCATGTCTATTTGACTTCCAGTAAGATTTAAGCTCTGAGATATCTTCATTACTTCTGAAAACAAAATTTTGGCTAATCAGTTACATGTTAAGAATGAACAAAGAAACCCATCTAGTTAAAAATAGTATTCCCAGGATATTTTTGTAGCTAAATTCCTACTAACTTGAAAGATCCTTAGGTTTCCAGGTAAGTTGGGTGCATTTAAAAAATAGGAATTAAGCTCCTAAGGCAAAGACGTATTTGATGTAATGATGCTAGGGATTGATTTGAATTTCTTTATAGGAAAAAAAAAAAAAAAAACAAACAGGAAAAAACAACAAACCTTTGCGCATTGTAGTGCTGCATTCTTATTGTGGTTGTTTTGTTGTTAAATCCTAGCCTCCCATAACCTTTTGAATAATTCTGGGTTAAGGTTGTGGATTATACTACATTTCATACATGTATAGCGTTCCTCTCCTTCACCTACTGCCTTTCCCCTTCCCCATCCTCTTCCTCCCTTCCTCCCTTCCTTTCTACTACCCCCTTCCTCTCCCTTTCTCTCCTGCTTTCTTTCTCTCTCTCCTCTCTCCTGCTTTCTCTCTTTCCCCCCTTCTTTTGGCATGGTCAAGCTTATTGATCATTTGGGTACCAGTCAAGGATGAAAGTGACTTGGCAAGGACCATTAAGTCAATCACTATGATTAAATACTCCCAAGAATTATAAAATGTGCTGAAATCAGAAATGGGCAGATACTTAAATTTCTGACCTGTCAGACACATGAATATCAGTACCACTTGTGGAAAATGTGCATTGGAGTCCTTACAGTGATGGTGTTCCTTTGTGCTGTTATTGCTAGATGCTTAGTAAGCTAAATGATGCTGCGATGCCTTAGTTATGGTATCTATAGCAGGCACATCTCAGAATCTCTAAGAAATAAATACACCAAAATAGTTTCATGGAAGAGTATACTACAATTGTTATTCACATTTCCCCCTTTTACAGCTCCCTGTTCACTTTGCCAAAGCAGATGCATTTTAAGTTTAGATAATTACATTACAAATTCCTCCTACATTTTCAACTGGATTTGTTTTTCTTCATTCCCTGCCATATACTTTTGTGTAAAGGAGCTGTATTTTGTTAAATAACTCCTACATTTTACTCCCAAGTAACTTCACTCTAATTGTAGGTAGATTGATTGCTTTGCTTTTAGAAATGCACTGGGGTCTTCTGTGACAAATAACACTATGAATAATATGATATACAAGTGCTTGCAAGCACAGACATCATATGTATGCATGCTTAAAGAACATAGGCAGTGATATTTAAAAGTGTTTATTTGATTTAGAATATAAATCTCATTCACTCATACCACACAAACATTTTTAACATCCTGATCTAACACAGAACACAGAATTTTCTAAATTCCTATACCTTAGGTTATGTGGTTGTAATTCCAGATATGATTCTGTTAGCCCTAACCATGACCCTGATCAGCCTGCTAGTCTGTCTGTAAGTCCTAACATTCTTCTCTTACCTTTAAATAGTGGGACGGTATTACAAATATACTCCCAAAATTCCATTTTTTCTCACATGTGCTTTTCAACATGCTGGGAGTCCTTTAAAGGAATTCTCAAAGAGGACATTGTGCTGTTACCAGGTAGGTGGCACTTCACTCCTTACTTCTGCTTAATCAGAGGATAAAAGTTTTACATGTGAAACTGAGAATGAAGTGTGGATGAGAGTGAGGGAGGCAAGGATTATTCCATGAATGTTGGGATAATGTGATGTACTGATGTTACAGACATATTCACAATATGTGGTATAGCCATAGGATAAAGATCAAGTGTAATGCAGCTCAAACAGAGATGCAGTAAAGCATCTGATGGAAATAGCTGGAAAGCAAAAAGGGTCATAATACTCCTCCTAATTGCTTTTTATCTTAAGTTTTCATAAATCAGGTTCTAAGCTGGCTCTGGAACAGAATAGCTCTGTTCAAGATAACTGGATACTAACAATACTCAAGAATTTCAATTTACATTCCTAAATTAATAATAACAATAATAATAGTAATAAAAAAAAATATCAGATGCAATGTTCACAGGGAGATAGAGGTCACATTTCATTATCACAATTAACTGTTATTTTGTTATCTTCCTATTAAATATTCCTTACATTTTACTAGAGACCACGTCTGAAATCTGTTTATAGACATGACAGAGAATGCAATTCTATGTTATGCAACATTTTGTGACTTAGATATAGTGCTATGTAACACTTAGTTTTCAAGTGAAATTCAAGGAATCAGCTTTGATCTACCTCTATAAGACTTTGCATATCTTACTGACTAAATTAATTTTTATTGTGTCACTCATGATCAGTCAAGATGATCTTGGTGTGTAGTTGTGTTTGTTTGGGATTTAGATAACTGACATTCTCAGCAAAAGCTGTCATTGCTCTAATGTTCTTCCATCTGGTCAGCAGAGTTCGAATTTGTTGATTTGGAAGTCCTATAAGGTATATGAAATTCAGAAGTGACTGAGTTGTTTACTCAAGTGGAATGACATGGTAAGTGCAGTGAGACCAGGCTGTGGTACAGTCATCTTATGCAGAATTTAGATCTCAATTCCCATCTCCTTAGAAATCAAATCTACTGGCATACATTGAAATGGGTATCTGAACTCTAGCTGTATTACCCATTAGATCTGGCAGTTGAGGACCTGTGTTACATGACCAAAGATTACATTGTTTATTCTGTTCAGTGCACTGCTTTGAGATACATAAGTAGCTCCAAACAAGCTCATGCATGCAAGTGATTCAGTGCAACATTGTACAGTGAAAGCTTACCAAGAGACTGTAGAAAAGTTTAGAAGAGACATTTATTGTGATTGTTGTACCAAATACAATTATTTAGTTAATACATAAAGAAAGATTTCGAACTGGCATTCAGGACTACATAGACTTTTAAAAGTCCCAAATTCCATAACAGCAAATATCAGTGCATAGTGTCAGTAGAATAAAAGAGAGAAGAGGTAAATAATGGGGAAAAAATGTAGTAGGAAATTGCTGCTGAAGTCACTGAAGTAATAAACAAAAGAGAATTGTCTAGAGATGCATAAAGTATTATCCTTCAGTTATAATAGTACTACTGCAGTATGCAAAGAAAAGAAATCAGGAAGGGGTAGTTAGGTGCTAAAGTAGGAATAAAAACAATGTGTATTTTTTTTTTATTATTATTTTTTTTTAGAGGATTGTGTGGGTAGAAAGTTGGGTGAGCTGGTGAGGAAGATAACTTTAGGGAAGATTGAAACATCCTTCTGAATTTTGTTTTCCTGTTTGCATTAGATTGAGACATAGCAGAGGTACATGAAGCATTTCAGTTACTTAACTGTAAGTCAGTGATAATCAGATCCAATGTATATACTGTGGTTCTTCACTGAGCGAATCTGAACTGCATCCTCACTGGTGAATGCAGATTTTCACATCTACTTATCTGAAACATCTAATTATTAGCCAGGGGATAAAAATAATACTTTATGGGAATAAGGTTTCTACTGCATATCAGATTTTGTTTTATATGACCTTTTAAAATGAATAATTTATATTACTTTTAATCTGTATTATATGCTGCATTGTTTAATGTTTTAATGACATCGTGTGGTTTTTGGAATGGTAGGGAAGATAAGCACTACAAATATAAAATTAATAATTAATTATTATTCATGATACTTACAGGATTTACATACATAAATCCTCCAACATCTCCATGAGAGCAAATCTTGAAGACCTCTGTTTGTTCTTATTCTTTATGAAGGATTTTCCTTGGCTTGAGCAGGAATTCTATGCACTAAACTGTAGAAAAAGTAAACCTCTAAAATATAAATAGTCTTGGCTACAATCTCAGATTGAAAATGATTAACATATTTTATAACTCATTCATACCTAGAAAAAAACCCTGTCATTCTAACTACATGTCATATATTTCTTAATAAACAGTTATGAGCTCAGAAGCAGTTGACATTACAGAAAGGTTTGGTAACCAGATTTGAAGAAATATTTCTGGATACTAAAGAAGTATACTGATGGCTTTTATATATTGTATGTGAAAGTTATAAAGGCATAGATAGGTTGGGAGATTTTGGTGGCAAGCCCCTATCCATCATTTATCAGCAGTCCTGGCTATCGGGGGAGGTCCCAGCTGACTGGCGGCTAGCAAATGTGACGCCCATCTACAAGAAG
Organism: Anas acuta; assembly: GCF_963932015.1. Lineage (NCBI taxonomy): Eukaryota > Metazoa > Chordata > Aves > Anseriformes > Anatidae > Anas > Anas acuta. The sequence goes on from NC_088980.1 coordinate 142,211,520, forward strand.
GGCCGGAGGGCAGACCCGGGGAACTACAGGCCGGTCAGTTTGACCTCAGTACCAGGGAAGCTCATGGAGCAGATCCTCTTGGGAGTCATCATGCGGCACTTGAAGGGCAAGCAGGCGATCAGGCCCAGCCAGCATGGGTTTATGGAAGGCAGGTCCTGCTTGACGAACCTGATCTCCTTCTACGACAAAGTGACGCGCTGGGTGGACGAGGGAAAGGCTGTGGATGTGGTCTACCTTGACTTCAGCAAGGCTTTTGACACCGTCTCCCACAGCATTCTCCTCAAGAAACTGGCTGCTCTTGGCTTGGACTGGCGCACGCTTCGTTGGGTTAGAAACTGGCTGGATAGCCGGGCCCAAAGAGTTGTGGTGAATGGAGCCAAGTCCAGTTGGAGGCCAGTCACTAGTGGCGTCCCCCAGGGCTCGGTGCTGGGGCCGGTCCTCTTTAACATCTTCATCAATGATCTGGATGACGGCATTGAGTGCACCCTCAGTAAGTTTGCAGATGACACCAAGCTAGGTGCGTGTGTTGATCTGCTTGAGGGTAGGAAGGCTCTGCAGGAGGATCTGGATAGGCTGCACCGATGGGCTGAGGTCAACTGTATGAAGTTCAACAAGGCCAAGTGCCGGGTCCTGCACCTGGGGCGCAATAACCCCAAGCAGAACTACAGGCTGGGAGAGGAATGGTTGGAGAGCTGCCAGGCAGAGAAGGACCTGGGAGTGATGGTGGACAGTCGGCTGAATATGAGCCAGCAGTGTGCTCTGGTGGCCAAGAAGGCCAACGGCATCCTGGCTTGTATCAGAAACACTGTGACCAGCAGGGCTAGGGAGGTGATCGTCCCCCTGTACTCGGCTCTGGTGAGGCCGCACCTCGAGTACTGTGTTCAGTTTTGGGCCCCTCGCTACAAGAAGGACATCGAGGTGCTTGAGCGGGTCCAAAGAAGGGCGACGAAGCTGGTGAGGGGCCTGGAGAGCAAGTCCTACGAGGAGCGGCTGAAGGAGCTGGGCTTGTTCAGCCTAGAGAAGAGGAGGCTCAGGGGTGACCTTATTGCTCTGTATAAGTACATTAAAGGAGGCTGTAGCGAGGTGGGGGTTGGCCTGTTCTCCCATGTGCCTGGTGACAGGACGAGGGGGAATGGGCTAAAGTTACGCCAGGGGAGTTTTAGGTTAGATGTTAGGAAGAATTTCTTTACTGAAAGGGTTGTGAGGCATTGGAACGGGCTGCCCAGGGAGGTGGTGGAGTCACCATCCCTGGAAGTCTTCAAAAGACGTTTAGATGTAGAGCTTAGGGATATGGTTTAGTGGGGACTGTTAGTTTTAGGTCAGAGGTTGGACTCGATGATCTTGAGGTCTCTTCCAACCTAGAAAATTCTGTGATTCTGTGAAGTGTTTGCATTTTTTAATTGTGAAGAAAAGAGAGGCAAAAATGGAACTTAAATGTATCTGATAAACAAGTATCACAACTTAGATACTTAATTTTGATTCATGACTCCATTATTAATGTGTATCATTGTTCATGGTGTCCTAATAAGATATTTCAGACTTTTGGTCATAGCATTTACTGTCAGACATTGATCAAAGACTGAGGGAGAGTGTGCATGGGGGAAGTTAAAGAAAGTGGGTGGAAAGATTATCGAACTAGTTTCAGGATATTTTGTTTCAGCTAGATATTTGGTATGCGTGAACATAGCCAGACCCTTTTCCTATCTATTTCACTCTGTTCTCCACTTTCAAATGATTTATAATGTTTGAATCCCTTTGTCTGTTTAGCCAAGTGCGGTATTATAGAAAGAGTATATCGGTGCTGATTTTGAAGAGCATTTCACAACCAGGTCTGTCCCTCACTTCTTTTTCTGCAGAGGCATCACATATTACTTGGAGAATGATGATCTAAAAGTGATGTGATGATGCTATAATTTTTGTGCAGCCTGAAAAAGAGATCTGAGCTGATCTGTGTTAGAGTATACGCTGAAGACTCCTTCTGTCCCACACACAGAGGAGATTACAGAGGCAGAAGGGGATCTCCAGTGCCCCAGTCAGAGACACGAGTCCCTGCCTGGCCTCCCCAGCACTGTCACAGAAAAGCATCAGCCATACAGGCCAGGAGAGACCCAACACTATGTGTTCATGTGGGGAGCTCTACAGGGTACTGCACAGACTGAGTGGTCCCTGCTCTGAGTGATGTGGCACATTATGGGATGCTAGTGCAAAGCATCCTGTGTGTGCAAGACATAAAATATGAGATGTTTAAGGCAGAAACCAATGATAAGGAAAGGGATGGCCTGAGGTGGTTTGGGGAGGAAAAAATGTGCAAAAATGGAGATATAAAGGGAAAGAATCATAGAATCATAGAATGCTGCATTGTAAGGGACCTTAAAGATCAACTAATTGCAACCCCCCACCATAGGAAGGGACACCTTGCACTAAACCAGGTTGCTCAAAGACCCAACCACCCCAGCCTTGAACACTTCTATGGATGGGGCATCCACAGCTTTTCTGGCCATTCCATTCCGGTGCCTCTGAATAAAGAATTTATTCCTTATATCTAATTTAAATCTTCCCTCTTTTAGTTTAAAACTATTGCTCCTTGTCCTGTCACTACACTCACTGACAAAGAGTCCCCCTCCAGCTTTCCTGCAGGCCCCCTTTAAGTACTGGAAGGCTGCTATAAGGTCTCCCCAAAGCCTCTTTTTTATTTATTTATTTTTTATTTTATTTTTTTTCTCTCTAGGCTGAACAACTCCAATTCCCTCAGCCTGTCTTCATAGAAGAAGTGTTCCAACCCTTTGATTATCTTCATGGACATCCTCTGGACTTGTTCTAATACGTCCATTTCCTTCTTGTGCTGGTGGGGGCCCCAGAACTGAATGCAGTACTTCAGGTGGGGTCTCAAGAGAGCATTGTAGATGGGGAGAATCATCTCCCCTGACCCTGGGGAGAATCATCTCCCCTGACCACACTTCTTTTGATATAGCCCAAGATACGTTTGGCTTTCTGGGCTGCAGACGCACATTGCCAGCTCATGTTGAGCTTCTCATCCACCAATGCCCCTAGGTCCTTCTTCTCAGAGCTGGTCTCAATCCATTCTCCACCCAGCCTGTATTTGTGCTTGGGATTGCCCTGACCCCGGTGCAGGACCTTGCATTTGGCCTTGTTTAACTTCATGAAGTCCTCACAGGCCCATCTTTCAAGCCTGTCCAGGTCCACCTGGATGGCATCCCTTCCTTCCAGCATGTTGGCTGCACCACACAGCTTGGTGTCATTGGCTAACTTGCTGAGGGTACACTCTATCCCACCATCCACATTTCTGACAAAGACATTAAACAGCACCAGTCTCAATACTGACTCCTGAGGAACACCACTTGTCACCAACACCACTCTTCACTTGGACATTGAGCTGTTGACTACAACTCCTGAGTACAACCATTCAGCCAATTTCCACTGAGTGGTCCATCCATGAATCCATGTCTCTCCAACTTAGAGCCAAGGATATCATGCGGGACAGCGTCAAGAGGCACAACTCAGATGATGTCAGTTGCTCTTCCCCTATCCATCAGTGCTGTAACCCTGTCATAGAAGGCCACCACATTTGTGAGGTACGATCTGCCCCTAGTAAAGCCATGATGGCTGTCACCAGTCACCTCCTTACTTTCCATGTGATTTATCATAGTTTCCAGAAGGATCTGTTCCATGATCTTGCCAGGAACAGAGGAGAGACTGACCATTCTGTAGTTCACCAGGTCTTCCTTTATTCCCTTTTTAAAAAAGGGGGTTATGTTTCCCCTCTTCCAGTCAGTGGGAACTTCACTGGACTTCCATGACTTCTCAGATATGATGGACAATGGCTTAGCAACTACATCTGCTAGTTCCCTCAGGATGCATGGATGCATCTCATCAGGTCCTATGGACTTCTGCACCCCTTCAGGTTCTTTAGATGAACCCGATTTTCTCCTACAGTGGGCAGTTCTTCATTCTCCTAGTCCCTGACATTGCCTTCTGTGGCCTGAGCTATGTGGCTAGAGCTCTTGCTGATGAAAATGGGGGCAATAAAGTCATGGAGTACCTCAGCCTTCTCTGTATCCAAGGTGGCCAGGTCTCCTGTTACCTTCTGGAGAGGGCCCACAATTTCCCTAATCTTTCTTTTATCCCTGATGTTTTAATTCTAATTTCAATTTTAATTCTAATTTCAATTTTAATTTTAATTCTAAAAGAGCTTAGACTTTCCTAGCCTGATCCCTGGTTGCTTGGATGATTTCTCTACGTTTCTCCCAGGCTATCTGTCCTTGCTTACACTTTCTGTAGTCCTGCTTGAGTTTGGCCAGGAGCTCGTCATTCATCCAGAAGGGGGCCAGTCACTTGTCAACAATTTGCTGGGCAGTATACTTTTCTGGCCATGCCCTTTGCCCAGATGCTCTTTTTGAGGAGAGGAGGGGAGGGAAGGGGGAAACATGTCTGTTCCAGCAGCCGGAGTGGGGCTGTGGCCTCAGGGATTATGTCTGGGCTTCAGCACCTGGAAAAACTGGGATCCAGAGGCAGCAACTAGGCACAGCTGCCCAGGGATCCACCTTTTACTTAAGCGTATATATATTTTCACTAGAGGACCTCCATCCTGCTCCGCCAGAGAGAGGAGCAGGTAGAGGCCACTGGTGCTCTGTGTGTTTATGTGAGTGCTCTGATTCTGACTCTAATGTGTGTGACTGACCATACACATACAGGCTTGTTTGTGTCTAGCCTCACTACTGGTGGGACATGGGGACATGTAGCTGCAGCAGCTTTTCCACCATCACAGTAAGATTTGGCCTCCAGTTCCACACATTGCATATACTGTATATGTCCATACTGGATGGGGGAAAAAACAAATCTGTTATAGCAACCTGTCATATCATTTGCAATTTATTTAAGTGGGTTGGAGTGTTTTGATTGTGAAGCATATGGAATAAAACCACAAGGAAACTGAGAGTGGCAAACCTGTCACAGTTAATTGTCCTAATGGTGCAAATATCTGCAGTAAAAATACTCACCCTGGTGTAACTGTATGGCAAACGTTACCTCCAGGTAGTATTTTGCTGATTAAGATTTTTTCATAAATTAGAACTACTAATTTAAGTTTTCCACTCTATTTCTGAGGTAGTCCCTGATTTCTAGTGTTTTTCTTCTGCTTCTAAATTAAGCAGATTTTCTAGGGTGAGAATTAGGTTCACATGACTGGTGCTGTATGCTTTTATTCTTTTTTTCCAAAAACTGTTGGTCTTGGTCTTTTGTTATTCATTAATGTGATGAAGATGAATGAAGATGAGATGGTGGGCTCTGTTTTGAAGCACTATGCATCTATAGCTTACTTAGCTTGATACTCTCAGATATGCTACTTTTTATTTATACTATTGATGGGTACTTTAGCAACATGAAAGTAGCAGAATTTGTTGGCATGGTATGTACACTACATTTGATTGTAAAACTATTCTTTGATGATTATTTTTTTAATCTATTTTTTTTTTATCTCTTTCTAGAGAGACCTTATAGCAGCATTCCAGTACCTAAATGGGATCTGTAAGAAACCTGGAGAGGAACTATTTTGACTACCCTGGGAATGTAGTATTAGGACAATGGGGAATGGCTTTAAACTAAAAGAGGGTAGATTTAGATTAGATATAAGGAAGAAATTCTTTACTCAGAGGGTGATGAGACAGTGGAACACGTTACCCAGAGAATTTGTGGATGCCCCATCCCTTGAAGTGTTCATGGCTAGGTTGGAAGGAGCTGTGAGGAACCTGGTTTAGTGGAAGGTGTGGTGGACCCCCCCGCCCATGGCATGGGGGTTGGAACTAGATGGTCTTTAAGGTCCCTTCTGACCCAAACCATTCTATGACTCTATAAGTCTTTGAAAATGTAAAATGTGTAACATTACCCATTCTCAGGAATGCACTAGATGAACTGTTGAATGCACCAAATGAACTGTTGTCTTGATTCCTCCAATTTCAGTTATCAATAATAATAATTAAAAAAAAAAAATAAGTATAGTATTAATATCCATAGACACAGTTTTTAAAATTTTCCATACTCTAACATTTTCCTACATATAAAAAACCTATATCATCAACCTATGTTGTTTTATTTTTCTTCTGATGTATTTTTACAGTTTTAAGATTTCCAGTTCCCTAAAAAGGTGTAAGCTATCTTTCCTAAACAGTCACCATCTACATTTTTTTATTTCAAGCATAGTGTATATCCATGTATGTCTTTGTCATTATTATAAAAACAAGAAAAAAAGAGTAGTTTATTGTCTTACTGAATGTGTGAGTGGATATATATCTGTCTATTTGCCTTTTAAAGAAAGTTGCATTTACAAGCAAGTAGTTTCTTCTCTGAATCCTAATAGTCTATGGCAAAGGTATATATAGAGACAATAAGTGGCATCAAAGCATTTTATAGTAAATGAGAAATCAGGTTTGCACTAGAAACACTAAAGGGCTACAAGGGAAAAAATAATGAGATCCTTAAGTATTGAATATGTTGAGAAAATGAGAATGAACTCGCCTGAGTATAAAAGAACCTTTACTAGCTGTACAATCATTAAATGGAGCAGGTTCAATTTAAGTGTAGATATTTCAGAGTTATTTCAAGAAAATATGTTGGAAATTAGGTAGAATATTTGAAAGGGTAGTCAAAATAGTTCATTTGCTTTCATCACAATAAAATGTTGGTATAAGTCTGGAATAAGATGGAAAATAAATTGAAATATATATATATATATGCCATATAGACTCGATATAATTTTTCTATGTAATTAATTCATAATATAATAAATATTTATGTAACCTGAAAAAATAACCAAAATAAAGTGCATATAAAGGCAAATACCCCTTGTTTAAAAATTTCCTCAGCTGCTGAATAAAGATGTTACTCACATGATATAGGTAGGATGATGCAATTTCACATTAGCTGATTATATTGGTCCTTATGTCCATTTGTTTTCATTGCATATACAATTTAGTGGAAACAGGTTTTGAATACAGAATAGAAAAAAATGATTAGAGAAGAGGAAATATTTCTGAATATAACAAAAAAGTTGGGACATATTAAATGTTACTTTCTCTAATATCTGTTCAGTAAGATTTTTATGTTATACGGACTAGGATTAGACACAGGTTTCTATTCTCCTAAAACAATCTCTTAAATCATTGGATGGTTATTCATTCATGGCCCTCTCAAGGTAAAAAAGCATGCTTATCTCCTTTGATTGGTGTCCATACTTTTCACATAGTTTGTCTCTTGTATTGAGCATTCGCATGACTCTCTCAAATTCTGACAAGCACTCTGCTCCTGAGGTTTTTACTAAGAACCATTCCTTCCAGACATCCAAACATATATTCAGTCATATTTGCCTTTAAGTTTAATTTTAAAGCACTGGCCATCAGAGAAGGAACAGTGTTTTATCCCTTCAGCCACATCCTCTTCCACAGATATTACTTCCATCTCTGGATCCTTTCAGTTGCAAGGGTGTCCCCTTCTCTTTCTCTCTTCCAGACAAGTGGACTCCTCATTGCTGCTATCACCTCTCCCCTGTGCTGTCAGCAAGGACCTAGAAACACTTTCTTGTTGGTAACATTTACTGATGCAGTAGCTGTTCAGCTTATTCATACTTGCTTTCTCAGAAGGGCGCTCTTCTTGTCCCCTGCACAAAGCTGATACCTCCATTCTCACCAGTCCTTAGAGAATCCTAGATCCATAATTACATACTTTTCAAAAAATTATTTTGTTAACAAAACTATTCAGCCTGACAGCTTTCATAGCTTGCCACTGAAACACCTAGCATTGAACAGTGTATGAAAATTAGATAAAATGGATCTCTGATCCATCAGATATGTCTCTGATCCATCAGATACTATGTTCCCATGAAAAAAAGATTAATCAAACAGCTGAACATAATGAGTCAAACAGCTGAAAATAATACTGTGTTGTATTTTTAATGGATATATGCAAAAGCAATTCAAAGCAAATTAAAGCAAAACTAATATATTGTCCTGGTTTCAGTTAGGACAGAGTTAATTTTCTTCCTAGTAGCTGGTAGAATGCTGTTTTGGCTTAAGATGAGAAGAGTGCTGATAATACCCCGATGTTTTAATTGTTGCAGAGCAGTGCTTATACCAAGTAAAGGACGTCTCAGCTTCTTGCTCTGTCCTGCCAACGGGCAGGCTGGGAGTGCAGCAAGAGCTGGGAGGGGACAGGTGACCCAACAGGTCACCCAGGACAGGTGACCCAAACTAGCCAAAGGGGTATTCCATACCATCTGATGTCATGCTAAACAATATATAGGGGTGGCTAGCTGGGGGAGAGGGACCGGACTGCTCGGGGTTAGGCTGGGCATCAGTCAGCAGGTGGTGAGCAATTGCATTGTGCAACACTTGTTTGTACACATTAGTAGTAGTAGTAGTAGTATCATCATTGTTTATTATTATTATTATTATTATTATTATTATTATTATTATTATTATTATTATTATTATTATCCTGTCTTAATAAACTGTCTTTATCTCAACTCACAGCCTTTACTTTCCTGTTTCTCTCCCCCATCCCAGAGAAGGAGGGGGGAGGGTGAGCGAATGGCTGTGTGGTGTTTAGCTGCCGGCCAGGTTAAACCACTACACATATCTAATTCAAAGGTAGTAAAAATGAAAATGTTTTGAGCACACACACACACACAGAGCATTAACACAGACAGCCATGCAGACCAACACAGACAGGACACTGCCTTTAACAGCAGCCTCATGAACACCAACAGCACTCACATAAAATAGCCCAGTCGTGTTCTTTTTTTCTGGCTGATCAGGCCCAGAGAAGAGAAGGCTCGGGGGGGGGGGGGGGGTGGGGGTGGGTGGGTGGGAAGGGTGTCTTATAAATGTGAATTGAATGCAGGGCACAAGGACGATGGAACTGTGCTCTTTTCATTGGTACCAGGACAAGAGGCAGTGGGCACAAACTGTAACACAAGGTTCTGTCTAAGCACTTTACTGTGTGGGTGACCGAGCACTGGAAGAGAGACTACGGAGTCCTCATCCTGGAAGATATTCAAAAGCTGCCTGGACATGGTCCTGGGCAACCTACTCAAAGTTGCTTGAGTGTGGGGAACGGATCAGATGACCTCAAGAAGTCCCTTTCAACCTGTACCATTCTGTAATTCTGTGATCAGTACTGAGGTGAAAAGTCACACAAAACCTCAGTCTGTAGATTCACAAACACACAGAGTCACAGATCCCTTGCACATCTGTTCGTCCTCTCAGTCCAGCCATGGCCAGACCCTAGGCCCCTTACCTGCTGTGCAAATCTCCCCCTACTTGCTGGCCAGTCCAGTTTGAAGTTTATTACCAAACAGATGCATGCATTTGCACACTCATCTCACACTGATCTTGCACCTCCACAGCCACTGATCCCTCAAATATTAGCACATGCTGTGTGCAGCACTCAGAATAGACAGTGAGACAGCACAGAAGAAAACAGTAATAAAAATATTTAATAAGAGCAAGCTCAGGATATGTGTTATAGGTATTTGCAACATAGCACCTGAGTGTTTTGTTTATTAAACTGAGCTGGTATAAGATCAATTGTTATAAAGGACCAGGTTTAGGGATTTTTATTTTTTTTTTACTTTCCTCAGGTAAAATTCTGGTAGAAGAAGAAATAAATAAAAGTGGAATAAAGAGTTCTGTGTTTGGTGTAAAAAGTTGAAATTTGGTTTGGATGTATTAATGTATTACTAATATAACTAACTGGGGGGACACTAGTAGGACAAAGATTTTTTTACTCTTATAAATTCATGTGATGAAATTAAGAGATCTGAATCACAGAAAAATTGCAATAACTTATTACTGTCCTCACTGAACAGCACGTACTTTTGAGCTTCTGACTAATTGTACCATTTTCCAGAAAAAAAAAAAAAGAAATCTGAAGATGAGATTAAATTCCAGAGGATGGTTTTGATTTGTTAATGCATTCTTTCTTTGATTTGATCCTTGCTCACCTTTGAGCAAGAAATTAATTGACTTTTTTCCATGACCACAGGAACAGTGTCGAAGAGGTAATGTTAGGGATGCAGTTTAGGGTATATGATATAATCATATTCTCATTTTGGTTGGAAAAGACCCTTAAGATCATCAAGTCCAACCATCACCTAACACTGCCAATCCACCAGTAACCATGTCCCTAAGTGTTGCATCCACACATCTCTTAAATACCTCCAGGGATGGTGACACTACCACTTCCCTATCCAATGCTTAACAATCCCGTCCCTCAAATAAATTCCTCATGATATCTAATCTAATACTCCGCAGGTACAACTTGAGGTTGTTTCCTCTTGTCCTATTGCCTATCACTCGAGAAAAGAGAGTCACACCCTTCTTGTTACAACCTCCTTTCAGGTGGTTGTAGAAAGCTATGAAGTCTCCCCTTAGTTTTCTTTTCTCCAGACTAAACAACCTCAGTTCCATCAGCTACTCTTGAAATGTCTTCTTTAGTAGTTCTTTCACTGGCTTATTTCCTTTTCTCTGAACATCTTCCAGCAACTCAATATCCTTCTTGTTCTGAGGGGTCCAAAACTGAACACTGTCTCACCAGTGCTTAGTACAGAGGGACAATCACCTCCCTAGCCCTGCTGGTCACACTATTTCTGATGCGGGCCACAATGCCATTGGCCTTCTTGGCCACCAGGGCACACTGCTGGCTCAAGTTCATCTGGCTGTTGAGGAGCATCCCCATGGTTGATAGAAAATTGAAAGGAAATTCCAAATTCAAGGCTACCATAAATCCCTCAATTAATTTGAAGTTGATAACACTAGATGTGTAAATGGAGTCCAAATAAGCAATGGTCTTTTTACTTCCATAAAATGGGGAAAAGAATAAAAAAAAATATGACAGGGGAACTTTAAACGAGCAACATTTAGACAGTTAAATACTGACATATGAAATGAGGAGAAAATTCATGGGGAAATTTCATCACTTTAAAATCTACATTATTTTTAAAGTCTTTGTATAGTTGCTCTAATCACAGAAGAAACTCTCTTTCCTTGACTATCACTATTTTCATCAAGGTTAAAATCTCTTCAAATGGTTTTAAGAAAAAGAATGAAAAAGGAAAAAGGCTTCCACAAGGGACGTAAGGAAAAACCTTCTGCTTTAAATGCCTGAAGCTAACATTGTAAAACTTAGAGCATTGCATCTTTTATTTATTTATTTTTTTATTTATTCATTTATTCATCTATTTTTCCAAGTGTGAGGCTGATGCTCATTAGGGAGAACTTTATAAAACAGCAAAATACTAAAAACATTTATGTGTAATAAAAAATCAAATTATCCAGCACTTGCAGTTCTTAAGCGTAGATTTTAATGAGAGATAGCTATTACTGAATAATTTACCAGAGCATATGTATAAAAAATAAAAGTAACAGAAACAATTATTCCTATGACATTGGTGTTCACTCAGATATATTACAGATGCAGGCTCAGAATTCAGCTGGATTTTTCTGGACCGAATTATGATGTTCAGGGGTCTTAAACCAGGCCAAAATTACATACATTTTTGTGTACAAAAGCCCAGTTGTGACTAAAAATGAAAGGACAATGACCTTTCTATGCAAAATTGTCAGAATGAACATGTATTGCACATCAGATGGAAATTTAATGGAGCAGAATATGTAGAAAATTAAAAGTGCTAGGAACTAGCTAGTTATGCTCAAGCTGTCTTTTATAATGTAGAATTTCTACAATGTGTTGTACAGACGAGCATTTTTCATATAAAAGTTTACTCTGTGTAAATGGGATTTCACAATTCACTTGTTCAATACAAAGTTATTCTGCATTAACTAAAATAAAATACTATTACCCTGTTTTCATTTGAGTTTTTGTTTGTTTTGTGTGAGCACATTTTTATTCTTTCTTAACTGACAGACTTTGCCATCTAAAATGACACTAATAAGATTTATTTTACCATAGGTACATAGGTTTAGCCTGTAGTTTCTTCATATCAAGTGCATAACAATCTATCTTTTCAGTAGTAGACTGTTAATTACTACTTACTTCAAAGTTTCATAAGATAGAAAGAAATGTAGGTCTTTAAGGTAAAATGGTGTCATACTGATTTATGCTAGTTAAACATCTTAAATTTGATAGATAAGTTAACTAGTAACATGATCCCAGCAAGGTGGCCAAAGAAGCTAGGCTGTAACTGGATGATATTTTTTATATTATATATAAATAAGCCTTCTTTAAAAATAAAATTAAAGAAAAAAAAAAAGTTCTTTAATAAATATCTTTAAATGTTCAAAATAATTTATATTTATAATTGGTTATAGCATTCTTGTCCTAAATAGAATACAAATTAATACATTTAAAATATGTAGTATGTGATTAATAAATCAGATTACAAACAAAAAATGAATTCCTCCTGTTTTACATATACACGTTGCATAAAGCAAAAACCAAGTATGTGTGACAGTGTTTTAACATTAACATATAGATGCTAGTTAGAGTCCAAACTATTACATTTAAGTGGACAGTATATTGTTTCGGTTAAATATGCATCTAAGGAAAAAAGTTAGGACTCTTCCAAACTATCATCTCAACCTGAACAGTGTTTATAAATTCATTGAACCTTTTAATGCATTTTTCTGTTTACCAAAGGAAACATCAAAACATCAATCACAAACTCATTTTGCCAGATAGGGTACAACAATTTAAAGTTCTATATCTAGTACATCAGAAAGTTGTATCTTTCACATCAGAAGGATGAACACTGCATTGAAAACCCTTTGTCGGTCACGTTACTCTGACTCAGCTTCATCATGACAATCCATTTTTCTTAATTTCTTTCTGCAACAATGTTGTATATACTGAATAAGGTAATAGTTGTATACTTGTATTAGATAACAGCCATACTTACCTGTAATGAAAGACCATTCAGTTCTTTTTTACCATGAAGAATGAATGAGAAACATTTCCAACAGGAAATGATAGTCAACAGTAAGTAAAATTGTATGTATAATGACAGGCTTTCAACTGTATTGTATTTGGGAAATAACTCACGAGAAGTCAGAAATGAAATGAAAACCAGAGAAAAAAAATCCAGTGGTGGATAATTATGTTTTCTTATCATTATCAGAAAAGATGTGATACTTGGGTCTTTGCTCCCAGCTCCTGCATGAAAGCAGGGCTGGCTTTTGAACCTCTGAGTAATCTGTGAGCTTTTTAATTGCTGAACCAATGGATCCCACAGAGTTCAATTTATGTTGTAGTTTCTCATTGCCACACACATTTTTGAATGATGTGGTTTTGTTTCATTGTGGAATGTATTTTTAAAAATCTCCCGTCTAACATCTCTACTGAGTACCAAAACAACATTTGCCAAAAAGCAGCAACTGTTGCTGAATCATTAAGTTTTCTGTGTATCAAGCTGTAGAGGGGATGAGTGTACATGTTTCCTCCAACACCAAAAAGAAGGTTTCTAGAAACTCAAATAAAATGATGAAAAGTGTGTTTTCCCTTGATGCTTCTTGGGCTTGATTATAGGTCTGTTTCTCACTAGTTTTGTCCTGAGAGACTGCAGCAGAAAACAGAATTTCAGCATGGTTTATAATGGCCTGACAAAACACTGAAAAATTAATGAAGGAAGACACAAGTACAAACACGATTTGTCTCTCAAATAAAGTTCTTACTATAGATATTGTTAATGCTAGTAGAAATGTAATTCAAGTGAGAAAGTCTTCTGAACTCTTTCAGTACAATATAAAAATAATATTAAAAAATAGTAACATTTTCAAGGGGTTATAATTAACAAGCAGCTATTTTATTCCGCATCAAAGTTTTCAATCAGGCATGTTTTATATCCTTAGATTCATGGATGGTGGCAAACACTCTGTGGCAGTGACCACAGCAATGGAAGCAGAGCAACTGGCAGCACAGAGGTAAAACCGTCTGGACTGCTGCATTGTGGCAAGACTTCACTACCCAAGTGGAAAACAATGATGTAAAAGTATGTCATGTAGGTGCTCATGTGCCCATGAATTGTGCCACTGAAGAACATCAGAATAATTAGTGGGTGGACTGGGCTTCAAAAATTAAAGTGGCTCAGGTGGACCTGGACTGGGAACATAAGGGTGAATTGTTTGTAGCTCTACAAGCCCATGAGACAAGGGGATATCTGTGGAGAAATTCCATATGCAGATGGGCTCTTGACCAATAAGGATGTTATACAGATCATGACTAATAAGGATATTATACAGACCATGAGTGTGAAACATGTGCTGTGATCATGTGAGCCATGTGAGTAAAGTCTCTCTGCAACAGGGGGTAGTGGCTAGGATTTCCATAAGGTGAGGCCTGGCAAATTGGCTATACTGGACCATTACCACAAACCTGCCATAGCATGTGTTACTCACCATGGTAGAAGCAGCTACTGGGTGGCTGAAAACATATCTGGTAAACCATGCTACTGCCCAAAACACCATCTTGGGCTTCAAAAGGCAAGTTCTGTGTCATCAAGGTACCCCAGAGAGAATCGAGTCAAACAATCCAAGTCACTTCTAAAATAACCTTGTAACCTCCTGAGCCAATAGGCATGGCATTGACTGGGTGTATCACATTCCCTATCACACACAAGCCTCTGGAAAGGTTGAGAGATAAAATAGTCTGTTAAAGACTATGCTGTGGACATTGTGTATGTGCCCATAGGGGCATGGAAACACTGGGATGCAAATTTAGCTGAAGCAACTTGGCTTGTTAACACTAGGGAATATGACAACCATCCTAGTCCTGCTGAAACAAAACTGCTACACAGCATCAGCAGAGATAAAGTCCCTGGCAGTGCATGCAGGGAAGTAGCTGGGGAAGGCACTGTGGGTTGCTTGTACCTTGGGAAAAAGCAAACACATTTCTGGGATTGTCTTCTCCCCAGGACCTGTGTGCACTTGGTGGGTGATGTGAAAGAATGGGGATATTTAGTGTGTGCCTCAAGGAGATTTAATGTTGGGAGAAACTGACCTGTAATCTGTAGGAAGACACTGCAGAACAAAAAACAGATTAGCTTCTCAAGAAACCAGGTGAGTGCAGTAATGACTCAGGATAAGCTGTTGTTGGAATCCAAAAATTAAACATCCTGACCTGCGCAACCACCTTGGCAGATAAGACCTAAGGCATTGCCAGTTCTTATTGATATTTTGGAAGAGGCTCATGGAACGTGAAGGTAGTATCTATGTATCTGTTAAGGGGCAGGGAATAGTGGTGATGAGAATGTATGCATATTTATGTTGGATGTGACAGTGATCAGAGGATACAAATATAATAAAGTATGTGGAACCTGAGGGTGACACAAATGATATGGAACAAGGGGTGGAGGTTGTGCTGTGTTGGGATAGATTTAACTTTCCCTTCAGTAATCCATATAGTAACCCATATAGCACTCTGCACTTGTGGCTAGAACAGAGTGGATATCACACACATTAATATTTTGTCTTTTGCTGAGCAGTGCTGACACAGCATCAAGACTCTCTCCAACCACTCTCCAAAAACAGTAGTCTGGAACTATGCTAGAGGTGGGGAGGGGACATTACCAGGACAGCTGACCTAAACTGACTGAAGGGATATTCCCTTTTATCATTGTGTGATGAAATACTTGGCAATAAAAGCTGGGAAGGTGGAAGGAGAAGTGGGTATAAGGTTGGGGAAGGGGGGGGTGGCTATTGATATGAACATCCGTACTCCTGAACAACCACTGTGTATTCAAGCCCTGTTTGCCAAGACATGGCCAAATGTTACTTTATTATTTTACTTTAGTATTATCTCCCCCCTCTTCATTCAACAGGGTTTTCTTTAAACGTATATTTCATGAGACCTCTTTACTCTGCTTCTTGAACAGAATTTGAAATTTGGTATGTTCTTTTGTCTTGAATTCACAGAAGTCATGACTTAGAATTCAGATAAAGCTACTACTTTCCAGACTGAATAGCAGTTTGTATTGCTATTGCTTTGTAATTAAAGAGAAACATAATGACATGCCAGGTAATGAATGTCAGCTAAGTGTGAGCTTTTGTAGAAACTAAGAAACAATACCTAAAATACAGAAGATGCTTGAATCCACTGTATATAGATATTGTATTATTTTCTTTATAAGATTAAACTAGGGAACAATGTAACATTAATAGAATAAAGGCGTGTTACTTGCTGGGAGCTAAGGCTGAAGCAAATAAGAAATAATACAGGGGGTACTGAGCTAAAGGTAGAATATCTGTTATTTAAGTTGTTCTATCCTTTGCAATAGCTGAGGTTTTTAGTGGGTTATTTACAGTAATAATCTAATGAAATGTACGAATTTCTATGCAGAAACAGAGCAATGTTGAAAACCTCTTTCAGTACATCCCAGATAACCACAGAAGTAAATTAATACTTTTGTACTTTTTATCTATGTGGGATGGATTCTACCTGCTGAATCTAAAGTGGTAATAATGACTAGGCATTCTACAGCTCTTTTCATCAATGACTCCCCAAGGGAAGAACCATCCTCACTCCTTTCCTAAAAATATCACTCACTAAACAGACCAGTGTTATTGCTAGAATGGAACTGGAATTCTGTTCTGAAGTTTTCAGAATATGTATGGACTTTACCATAAATTTTAACAGCTTTTTCCCTACATTCACTGAAATACGCCAACAGAACTGTGTAGTCTTGAGCAACAAAAAGATTGCTACTACAAGGAAGTGTGTAGATATTGGTGTATCTATTAACGTTTCTATGTATGTGTACACGTAAATACCTAGCTGTAGTTATGCTTATGCTTGTTAGAAGACATTTATTCAAGATACATTTAATCACTCATAATTAATTACTATTTAAGCCCAAGGGTTTTATTTATTTATTTATTTCTATCAATTTCATTTTAGTATGCTAGTGTGGTGGTTTTACTCAGGTGGGCAGCTGAGCTCCACCACAACCGCTCTCTCACTCCCCCTCTCCTCAAAGAGGAAGGGGGAGAAAATACAACACAACTCGAGGTTTGAGATGAGAAAGGTTTAATTAAAGGGAAAGGGAATGGGGAGAAAAAAGAAACAAAAGAAACAATAAGTCCGTGCGGAAGCACAGAGAGAAGGGAAAAAAAATATTATCTTTTTCCCATCAACGAGTGATATTTGGCCACATCCTGGGAAGCAGGGCCTCAAAACTTGTAGTGGCTGTTCAGGAGGAAGAGCTCCCTCCCCCACAATAGCCCCCCTTTTTATGGCTGAGTGTGACATCAGTTATGGAATATCCCTGTGGTTGGTTTAGGTCAGCTGCCCCTGCAATGTCCCCTCCCCATCACTTGCCCACCGCCAGCCTCCTGGCTCTTGGGTGCTCGGAAGGAGTCCTGATGCTGTGCCAGCACTATGCAGCAATAGACACAACACTGGAGTGACATCAGTGCTGTTCCAGCTACGAGTGCAGAGCACAGCACTGTGTGGGCTGCTTCAGGGAAAAGGTGACTCCAGCCCAAACAGACCCAACACAGCTAGCAATTATGAAGGCCATCTATTTACATTTTTCTAAACACATCATACCACGTCATCTAAAATGCAGAGCAATAGCTTCTTTCTTATCAACTGTACTAATGACTGAAGTAGTTTACTTTGCCATCATCTTACTCATATAAGCAAATCTTTGTCTTGCATAATATAGTATAAATTTTGCTTGACACAATATATGAAGCTTACAAACAGGAAGCAGAGAAAAAGGTTTAAGGAGAAACTATGGTCATATTCTTAATATTTTTTTGTTATTGCAAATTATATTAATGTTATGGTTGTACTTAAAGGCCAAAATCATTCAAATGTTCCTTGTCATAAAACAATACAGGAAAAATACTGTTTATCTTTTCAAGATTTAATGTGAAGTTGGAGAAAGTAACTCAAAGAAATGTGTGCCGCATACACAAAAAGTAATGAAGGTGTAGGCTGCTGAATACCTAGTTGGTTTAACTGTGAAAAATACAATAAGAAGGTAAGATCAACATCATACTCTTCAGGATTAGTTAAAGAAAATGTTGTAGTTTAACCCTGGCAGGCAGCTAAGCACCACACAACTTACTCTCCCCAGCTGGGAAGAGGGACAGAGCTGGAAAAGTAAAAGAGTGAGAACTCATGGGTTGAGATAAAACAGACAGTTTACTTGGTAAAGCAAAAGCTGCATGTGCAAGGAAAGCAAAACAACAAATTAATTCACTGCTTCCCATTAGCAGACAGGAGTTCAGTCAGTTCCAGGGAAGCAGGGCTCATCATAGCTCAGTTCCTCACAGTTTCATCACAGTTCCATTGGAAGACAAATGATATCACTCTGAACATCTTCACTTACTCTTCCTCATTCTTTACCCCAGCTTTGATTGCTGAGCATATAGTACAGAATATCCCTTCAATCAGTCTGAGTTAGCTGTACTGGCTGTGCCTCCTCCCAGCACCTGGTGGACCCTTAGCCTCCTTGTTGGCAGGGCAGCATGAGAAGCAGGGAAGTCCTTGGCTCTGTGTAAGGACTGTGCTGCAACAACTAAAACCATTGTTTTTTCATGATTATTTTCATCAAAAACAAACAAACAAACAAACAAAACAAACAAACAAAAAGCATCATGTGATCCTCTGCAAAGAAAATTAAATCTATCCCAGCCAGAATCATGGCAGAAAAGAAAAACAAAGGAAAGTAAAAACTTTGAAAAGATCATGAAAAAAGGCAGAAAATGGAGAGGTAAGAAAGACTGATTTACAAGAACCATCGGCTCCACATTCACTTTTCTTTTGAAGATAGATTTACTTCATATTAGGCCTATGAAGTGAATTATTTTTCAGGTCCATGTAAGTACATTGTCAGTCCTGAGCTAATAGGTTATATTATTATGTTCATTAATGTCTAAAATAAAATTTCTTCAGATTTTATTTGAAGACTCAACAGCTGTATTTGTCTTATAAATATAATCTCTTTAGTAATTTCTTGTGTTTTGTCTAATACAGGAAATATAAAAGATTTTTGTGGGGCAGTCAATGTACTTTCTTTGATATGATATATTTCCCATGTGAATATTTTTTCCTGTAAGTAGATGATAGTAAAGCCCATACTTTCATTTTTGGAAAGTATTAGAAAAGAGTCTAACATTCCCAAGTTTTTTAACAATAAAATATTTTCTCAGTGAGAAATTTGAAGTAGGAGCTCAAAGACTTCATGTTGCAAAGATGATGATTTTCTGTTGCTTAACATGAAAATATGAAACACATATAAATCTAGAACATAAAATGGTCATTTTGAGTAGTTTCAAGACGCCTTTTGAAGATTTCTGACATACACTGGGTTTACTTTTCTGATTCAGATCTAAAGTCAATTCACTTTTTCCCCTTATTTTTTTCCTTATCTGGAGAGTACAAACACAGAGAGTCACAAAGTTAGTGGAAAAAAAATTATCATACTAAGTACAGTGAGCTCAGTAAACAGTGTATGTTCCAGGAGTACATTTTTGATGGATCAGTAAGTTTTACATGGAGATAATTCTAGATGGTTACATAATAAAGTTATATTATGAGCTCACAATGCTCTTAGCTGAAGCATAGCACAATAATTTTAAGAAAAGCATAGATTACAGTCTTTAATAGTAATAGACATAAATAATAAAACTACTAATATGATGGCTTTTAATCAAATCGGCGTCTCTTTTTATTAAGGTTTGCTTAACTGAAGAAAAAGTATATACAATACATTCTTGCACATCCTCCCCTCCCCCCGGTTAGCGAATATGATAGAAATTTCACTGAAATAAATATTTCCAGTCTTTTGATGAAACTGAGATCTGAGATACATCTGATTTCTTTTCATGCATCATACATGAAATTAATCAACTGATTGCTTATTTTTCTTCTTGCATCTATAACTCATATAGGTCAAGATTTTCTGTTAATTGGTTAAGATATCTGTTATCAGATACACTAAATTATATACAAGTATATGCATATAAATATAAAAGGTCACTTCATATTAAGTCAAGAGGAAGGTTAACTTTTCTTTCTTTAAAAAAACATATTATCTACTTCCTTATTGCTGAAGCACATTTAATTCAACATCTCTCTAAAAGACTATAGAAATAGACACCCTTCCTGCTTCATTGAAGGAATGCTTAGCCAATCCTCAGAGAGTAATTTATGAAATCAATAGTCCAACATGCATAAAAAAATAATATAAATTTGTTTCAAACTAACTGGCAGATTTAAATTAAAAGGAGGCCTTCTATTGCATGAGGAAATGCTGCATTCAGCTAATGTGTGATGCAAGATAGTGTAATTGTACAGATAACCTTTTAAATAAATGTGTTTTTTTTCAGAACTCCAAGCGGAAGTATCATAATCTAAGGTCACAGCTGGTAACCTCCAATAGCTTAATTAACATTAACATACATAAACATTACATACAATTAACAATCACATACAATATTTTTTACAGTTTATACAATTAATCATTACATACAATTAACATTAACTTATATTAAAAATGTAAGCATGGAATCAGCTGCTGTTGGAGTGCCTCTTTGCTAGCAGCATGTTCTGTGAATCAAATCAATACACTCTCCAAAGACCTTTCTGTGTGTTTATTGTTTGCTTTTTTTAAAAACTTAATAGTTCTGTTAAAAAAAAAAATATATATATAATATATATATTTGTTAAGTAAGACAGGATGAATTATTAATTGCACAGATAAAGTTTCATGTAATCTGTGTTTGTGGATTGTTTGCTTAAATAGCCAAATGTCACTGAATTTCCTTTCTTTTCTTTTCCTTTTTTTTTTTTTTTCTCTCTTTTCCTTTTCTTTTTTTTTTTCCTTTTTTTCCTTTTCCCTTTTTCCCTCCCCTCCCCTCCTTTCCCTGAACAGTTCAGATGCACAAATTGCTACTTCATATACTGTTATAAATTATGCTCTGTTCATTGTTATTACTTCATTTGTGGGTAGTTTGGTTAATCAATTTGTAATGTGTGCAGGGACTACAATTGAGTGACTGAAACTTTTACAAAAGCTTATTAATTCATACAAATAATAAAAGGTACAGGTTTCAATGTAAAAGAACCAAAATCCATGTTTTTATTGTTATTAATAACAAGAGTTATTTATTTTTTTCTTATTAGGACCCACTAGACTGGGGAAATTTTGGAATACTACAAAATGGTAGGATCTCTAAACACAGAAATATTTATAAAATATGTGAGATGGCATTTATGTTTTACTTAGAAAATATTACCTTTGAGTTTTCATTTTATTTTTGATTTCTGAGTCATTTCTTACAAATACAAAAATTGACCTTGTTGCAGGGTTTACTGTACTATTGATTCTACTTTGCTTATTCCTAATGATCCTTTTTTCTGAGGCTTATATGGTTTGCAGAAACCTGAAACAGGATCTCTTATGTAACTTCCATAACCTGTTCCTCAGAGAATATCTGTAAATTGTTTTCAGTTAACATGACTTCCAACACTGTGGTATTGTAGTTATCCTTTGTGTTACAAAAAGATAAATTCTGTGAAGTGTAAATTGTTATATGTGTTGTGCTGAGTTGTCTTGTTGAACTCACTCTGTGTTTACCTTTCAGCTAAAGCTAGTGCATATCACGAATTTTAACTGAAACAGATGTTCACTACTTTTTAAGTTCAATTTCAGAAAAAAAATTCAACACATAACTCTCGCTTTCTGAAAAAAACATAAACACTACCACCCTACAATATTATATAGCTCATAGCTACTTGTAAGTCATCAATTGCTGTAAAATACTAGAATTGTAAAAAATATAAAAATAGAGGTCTGTTATTTTAGCATATAATAGAAAGATATGTGATGACATTCACATTTAGGCTTTCAGATGTCTTACATAATCACACAATTAGGTATTTTTTTCACATTTCCAGAGAATACCACAGGATTTGTTAAGGGGAAGAGCTAACATTGATTTGTTGTTGTTGTTCATTTTTTCAGTGTGATGCCAGAAAAAAAAAAATAATCAAGAAAACATGTGTTTTAAAAACTCACTCTAGTGACACTTTATGTAAGTCTCTTGACACTGGAAGGCAAAGCTGTTTTCAAAAATTTGTTTTCAAACCTCTAGACACTCTGCTAAATAATTTACTTTATTATAAAGCAATTCAAGAATACAAGAAATATCTAAAATATATTATAAAATTACATTTATAATGCTTGCTAGAGCTCTGAAAGCTCAAAAAACAATAAAATTGTACTCTTCTGCTACGATTTTGTTTATTGGTCATTGTCTAGCATAAAACCCAAACATATTATAATTAGTGAATTAGTGAATTTATATTGAAATATTGGATGTTAGACTTAATTATATCACAATAAAGCAAGAAAAAGTTGCTCTTTTTATGTTGCATGTATAAGAACATGTTCTTTTACCATAAGAACAGGTCTCTTGTAGCACACTTTTTCCTTGATATGTACCCGAGTACACTGTTATTAAATATGTGAACATTTATTGAGCTGGATGTAATCATATGATGTACAATGGAAAGCAAGTAACATGACATTTTTGCGTACTCAGTCCATTGCTATCATTCTGAGGGAAGGCACAGTCACTGTAATAAAGGTGGGAGATTAAGCATGGATTAATAAAACTTGTAGCTGTAGCTGGAAGACTGGGCTTTAGCGGGGAATAACAGTTTTTCTTTGTTTACAGTCCTCAGGCAGGCATTTCTTTGTGCTCAGATATAATTTGGTTATAATTAGAACCAAATTTGTATCTGCTATGTGCATTCTTATTATCTTCAATTTTCTTTACTTTAGAAGTAAGTTGAAGTTCATAGCCAATATTTAGTAACATATCAAAAATAATGGTGAAATAGAGCTGAAGATGTGCAACTCAAATTAATATTTGAAGGATAAAATAAAAATATTTCTAATAGAGATTTCCTTTTTTAAGTCTGATACAATTGTAGAAAATACATGTATTACAATTTAGTCTTCAGACACTAAAAATGATGTACAAGTATTTTAATGGTAAGAAAATTCCAGTGAATTTTTGGGATTCAAAATCTGATAGAGAAATGTTTAAAAAGAATAATTGCTTGAAATTATAAAGTCAACTGAAGTTTGAAGTAACAGACACATTTTGATAAAGGAAGGATGCAATTAAATCAATGAAGTTAGCAAGTGGTAAAGCTTCCACTTTCTTATTTCTTGAATAAGATCCATTTTTTGAAAGATATTACTTATCATATTCAATCACTGAGATCAATAAGAACTACCTTTAACAAAAGTCAAACTTTATAGTATAAGAGAAAAGCTTTATTTATTATTATTATTTTTTTTTTTAATCAATCTGGGCTGAATTACCACCTTCTAACAAGATACCATTCACCTGCCTTATCACTACAACGGACTATATCTTCTTAACCTTGCCATAAGGTCAGTTAAAATTTATATCCTCATAAAATTAGTTTAAGGTAATGCATTTTACCTCAAAAGTTAGGGTGAGTTAAGTGTACACATATGGTCCTTTGTAAGTAACCTGATGAACAGTAACTTGTAGAGCTGTCATAAACTGATTGCTTTTGATTTTGTGCCCATACACTTCTATGAATAGGAAATATTCTCTACTTGTGCATTTATAGCTTGGCTCTACATGGGTAGTAGCACTTTCATGAAATGTGGCAGATACATAATTCTGATGGGAATAAGTACTTTTTAAAATTATGGTACAGATGAACAAGCTGCAGAGAGCTGACCCTTATTTAATCAGTTACAGGATCTATTTATTTATTTATTTATTTATTTGTTTGTTTGTTTGTTTTTGTGAAAAGCATGATGTGGTTCATACGGATAATAATATTAGATATTTGACACAATATGATAGACTTTGAGACCTTGGCTAACGTGTAATTCCTTTAAACCCACTGTTCTGCTCATTGAGGGCTGCTGGAAGCATCTTTAAGTATAACAAGGTGACCACAAAGGGTAAACAAAATGAATCAAAATGAGTCAAAATACCAGAATCTAAATACTACAATGAAAATATCTTCCAGTAGTAGAAAATGTATACGTTTTTTCAAAATTAAAGGCCATAACAGCAATAAACAAATAAACAGACATGATTACAAATTCAAGCTGAAGAGATGAGCTATAAAATTATATATATATATATATATATATATATATATATATATATATATATATATATATATATATAAAATCCCATTTACATTTAAGGTGACTCGTGTGTGAAAGATTAATTTTTTGAACAGATTAAATAAAATGTTTATCTTGTTTATAAAAAAAGCATTCTCTACAGAGTGCTCAAATGCACCTGTACTGTAGCAAACTGGAATTTCTAAATACAAGTGTTTTGATATCCCTCTCCCAATACATTATATTAGCTTCTTTTTTCTAAAACAATTTATCATTGATTCATCAAATGAGTTTTAGAAGAAGCTATGTCATTCTTGCATAATAACTTACCTCTGTGTCACCCTTACTTGGTGAACAAAGAAAATGAACAACCTTAACACCCTTTCTCAGGTATGCTTTTTCCGAAACAAGGCTGAAACACCTACTGGTATGTCTGAGAAGCTAAAAGTAATGACATCTGCTCTGACAGAACACTGACAAATTTTTTTCAGTGCTCTTAATGCAGTATCTACTGATGCCATGCAGTTTTATATAACCCATTTTCTTATTTTCCATATGGCCAAGAATTTTGAATGAAAACAGGATCTTAACAGCTCATCATCTCTACTTGAATTAATAATATTCTGTTTGTGATATCACAAATTATTGCTATGAAAATGATTATGATTTCACAGAAGTCTGTGGTAAAAAATAAGCTGTAAATGCTGCTAATCAAAGATACTCTTTTCATGCAAATGAAAATCTAATTAGAAGAGGAAACAATCTGTTTTTACAGACCACCATGAAAAGAACTGCTCAGCATTATATACAGTTTGATAAAAATATTAGCCTGAAAAAGCTACTGGAGTAAGTAAAAGTTATTGAATATTTAATCCTGGCTTTTAAGATACAATCCTAAAATATTCAGTCCAAGGAGCTTCTGTTGAAATCAGAATAACTTCTTCTATTGGTGCCCTTGCAAAAGTGAATCTTTAGATTTCTTTTGAAGTTTCAGTTTCATTGAAATGTGGAATTCATGTTAGATATATGGTCTTTCTGCACACAGAATACTAACATAAATTCTAATAAAATTGTTGAAGTGCTGAAGTATATTATGCTAGGGTTGCAAGACTAACTTTGTCATATTGTATATAACAATATTTTAGATTCAGTTTTAATTTGCCTTTTTTTTTTTTGGGGGGGGGGTGTTATTTTCCTTTAAGAGTCTCTTTTGTTGACTAAGTAATTAATATTTTACACTAAAGATTATTTATTGTTTTTATCCTTAAATTATGGTTATTTCTTTTAGCTCTGTTTATTTCAGAACTTGCTCCTTGAAGAATAACATCATCCCGATAAAGAAGCTGCTTCAAGCCAAAACTTGCAAAAGCTTTCAGTATTGCATATAGAATCAGTTAGTAGACATACGTGTTGAGGGATTCTTGAGACAGCAAGGAACTTGCTTCCACTGAGCAAACCAAGCTGCCTGGACGAGTATGAGAAGTTCCCATGATCTACGTTCCCACACGCCCGACTGAGGAATTAAAAAATATTGTTGCCAGTAGCTGGCTTCAAGGACAAGATCTACGTGACTGCTAATCACCAGGGGGTTGCTTTCTTGCAGGTGGGGTTGTTTTCTTGCAGTTTTTTGTCTGAGTGCTTTTGACGAATAATCTTGTGTGAGACACTATCCGCCCCTGTTAAGTTTGCTATAAAAGTCAGGCTAATAAAGGAGAGAGCATGATCGGACCATACTAGTGTCTGTCATGTTTTCGGCTGTTCTTCTTGCAACACATAAGTACCATAAGAACTTATATTTTATTAGATTATACAAAATTATGAATATCAGAGTTCTTCAGAGAAGCAGATTGTCTTTTAGCAAAATGTCATTGAGACATTTTTCATTTTAGAATGAAAAATTTCAAGCTGATAAAACAGGGAAGCTGAAGAAAACCTTGGAATAACTGAAAACCTCTAGATCAAGTCTTTCCATTATTTTACCTTCTCAAATTAATAAAATCTTGATGATCAGTTTATTAATACCTTTTGATTGCTTTGATCCTTTGGATACTTGTTTGTCTTTTGTCTACTTCTAACAGGGTACCATTCTGTAGAACTTTATCACTAGATGGAGGAAAGAGATCCATATTGGTTCATTGGTTAAAGCCTAAACTATGGGATTTCCAGAGGTATTTATATATATATTACTGATCTGAATATATATTTATATATATGTGTGTGTGTGTGTATATATATATATGTATATATATTACTGACCTGAATATATATTATATATATCTGGTATATATATATTACTGATCTGAATGGGGAAAAGTAAGAATTTTAAATAATGCCTGCTATATACCACAAAGGTTTGAAAGGCTGAGATTTGAGGTTCCTTATTCTAATCAGGAAAATCAGAGATACGAAAAACTCCATAGCTACAAGTTTGTGTAACAGAGAAGCATGAGATTGTTCCAACATTTGCTAAGTATTTGGATCATGCATAGCCCAAGAATTGGGTAAAATAAAAATAAGCTTCAGTAATATATCCACATCTTTATATTCACACTAAGGCTTTTTCTCAGGGCATTCTTGCTACTATAATGGCTGATAAAAGACAGAGAGACTGAAGTCCAGCATTTAGTCACAGTGTCAATAGACAACAACAATTAACCCTCCCATATGCTCTTTGCTGAGGTCTATTTCTGTTCAGAGGAATCCACTTCTAGTAGTGTGTTCCTCACATTCATTGCCCATGCTATTCTGAATGTGAGCTGCTGATGAAGAACGAGAAAAATACAATCTAACAAATCATTACTAGTGCTCTTAGATGATTTAGTTCCCACTAATTGAGAAAACTCCACAGAAACAGCACTGATATTATTCTTTTACCTCCTCCATTAAGACAAAGGGATAAGGAAAAATGTGGCATATGTCCTTCAATGATCAGGCCCAATAGAGTCATGACTTAAAGATTTTCTTTTACTCTACTTTATGATGTGAAGATACATGGCACATCTTAACCATAGACATGCAATTTATTTTCCTCTGTAAAATTAACTATTTCTCTGTTTTTATACATGCACACACATACACATATATACATATGTATTTGTACATATATGTTTGTATATATATGAATGTGTATATACATATATTTATATATACACATAGACATACAGACATGCAGATGTACTTATCTACCTAATAAACACTTTCTTCAATCAAGATTCTAATGCAGTGATACACTTTCCAGAAAGACTGATTTATAGGGTTCCTTGTAGTTTTGTAAGATAGTACTGATTCAGAACTATAAATCAGTTCTAATAGGAACAGAACTAGATAGTCTAGAGGTCACCAAGAAACCACCTCAAAAATGTAAAATCCTCTACCCCTAACTATGCTATGTGTTTGGGATGTTCAGTGTAATTTCCACAGCTGGAATACAGGAAAATTAAATTTATGGCCTTGTGCACTAAAGAAGTTCAAGGAATACAAAAAATAATTTAATGCATTATGCATGTTCCAGTTTTGTGAAAAGGGAGGCATATGTTGAATATATATAATGCACTTACTATTCCTTGACTTCATGACAATATGGACAAGTTTATTAAAATGTTAAATTAAGAGAAGGCTATTGGAATCTAAGCACGTTGACTATCTGTGGTGGTTTTACACTGATGGCTAGCTAAACTCCACAGTACTGCTCTCTCACTCCCTCTCCTCAAAGGAAGAGGGGAAGATGATATGTAGAGAAAGAGTTCAGCAGTACAGATAAGGACAGGGAGATCACTGGCCGATTACCATCACAGGCAAAAATAGTTTCAACAGAATGGGTATTAATGTAATTTGTTGCCTATAGCTAACAGATTTGAACAGGAAGAACTAAAAGCAAACTAAAAACACCTTCCCCCAACCCACTGTTCTACCTGTTCACCCTGAATGGCAGAAGGGAATGGGGTTGTGTTCAGTCCTGAACACTTCATCACCTGCTGCTCCTTCATCTTCACTGTTCCCCTGCTCCAGCATGGGGTCCGTCCTAAGGGATGCCATCCTTCCCAAGATGATCCTATGTGGGCTTCCTACAGACAGCAGTTCCTCAAG
Organism: Anas acuta; assembly: GCF_963932015.1. Taxonomy (NCBI): domain Eukaryota; kingdom Metazoa; phylum Chordata; class Aves; order Anseriformes; family Anatidae; genus Anas; species Anas acuta. The sequence continues at coordinate 142,239,766 of NC_088980.1, forward strand.
AACAATTCCAGTACAGGTCTGTATCACAGGGTGCATTCATCAGCACCAGACTGCTTCAGAATGGGTCCCAAAGGTGACAGATCTCCCCAGACCCTCTGCTCCTGTGTGGGCTCCTCTCCATGGGCTGCAGCTCCAGCCCGGGGCCTGCTCCTGCAGGGGCTCTCCAATGGGCCACAGCCTCCTCCAGGCCACATCCACCTGCTCCACCGGGGGCTCCTCCACAGGATGCAGCATGGAGATCTGCTCCAGGTGGGACCCATGGCCTGCAGGGGGACAGCCTCCTCCACCAGGGGCCTCTCCACAGGCTGCAAAGCAACTTCTGCTCCAGTGCCTGGAAAATCTCCTACCCTTCTTCTTCACTAACCTTGGTTTCTGCAGGGCTAGTTTTCTCTACATTTTCCTACTCCTCTCTTCTAACTGATGTTGTGCAACATTTTTTTCCCCTTTCCTGGCACAACCAGTATCATTCCTTGGCTGAGCTCTAACCAGTGGCGGGTCCCATTTAGAGCCAGCTGGAGATGGGTCTTAACTAACATGGGGTTGGTTATGGGCTATTCTCACAAAGGCCACCCCTACATAAGTGCAATAGACTTCACCAGTAAAACATATTTAATTAATAATTATACTGAAAAAATTGTTTCCCTTTTCACATTGTTGCCTGCTCTTTTATCTAAAATCTCTCTATAAAAATGTGGCATTTTATAAATATACTCACATACATCCAAATATATAATACTTTGTTCTATATTTTAAAATAAATTGTTATAATTTCATGATATTATTGTGAAAAAGATGATATTAAAATCCAAACAAAAGTTTAAGTATATATGTCATTCTTGTAATTTGTATTTATACATAGATATATTATTATTACAGCCAATACCCCTCCCCCCCCCCCCCCAAAAAAAAAAAAAAGCAAGTTCTCAATTAGAGAAAAAAAAAATAAAGCAGTGTTAACTAATCCTATTTGTGAATTTAGGACAAATCCAATGAATAATGTAAGATGGAACAAGTCATGGAATTGGTTACATAGGAGTTGTCCTTGATTGTACTATTCTTTCTGTTTAATTATTATATCTAGAATTTAACATTTACATGTTATTAATTATATAACAAATTAAGACCAGAAAACTTAATTTTGTACTTTGCAAAATGGGTGCCTTGTCATGTTTAATTGGAGAGGGTGTGGGGGTGGGATGGACTGTGTGTCTCAACTGCACGTCAAGGACTCTTTATGCATTTTACATTTAAAATTAATTGGATAAAATGTATTATTGCTGTTGGGAATGTGACCAGAAATTAAGAAGGGTCTTCAGGCCCAGCAGAAGCCTTACACAGCAATCAGGCTTTTGCTTATTCTGTTATTATTAACACTGAATTTGGTTACTCAAAAGCATCCCCTCTTCTCAGGAAGGCTAAGAGCTCAGCCCAGGTGTGGCTTGGAAGTTCAGAAACTTGCTCAGAAGTCAAGGCTATTGGTTTAACCCCCTTTAGAATGAGCAAGACTCAATGCCCAACTTTAAAGCATGTTCACAGAATCACAGTATCACAGAATTTCTAGGTTGGAAGAGACCTCAAGATCATCGATTCCAACCTCTAACCTAACACAAACAGTCCCCACTAAACCATATCCCTAAGCTCTACATCTAAACGTCTTTTAAAGACCTCCAGGGATGGTGACTCCACCACTTCCCTGGGCAGCCTGTTTCAATGCCTAACAACCCTTTCGGTAAAGAAGTTCTTCCTAAGATCCAACCTAAAACTCCCCTGGCGCAACTTAAGCCCATTCCCCCTCATCCTGTCACCAGGCACGTGGGAGAACAGACCAACCCCCACCTCTCTACAGCCTCCTTTAAGGTACTTATAAAGAGCGATAAGGTCGCCCCTGAGCCTCCTCTTCTCCAGGCTGAACAAGCCCAGCTCCCTCAGCCGCTCCTTGTAGGACTTGTTGTCCAGGCCCCTCACCAGCTTCGTCGCCCTTCTCTGGACTCGCTCGAGCACCTCGATGTCCTTCTTGTAGCGAGGGGCCCAAAACTGAACACAGTACTCGAGGTGTGGCCTCACCAGAGCTGAGTACAGGGGGACAATCACTTCCCTAGACCTGCTGGCCACACTGGTTCTTATACAAGCCAGGATGCCGTTGGACTTCTTGGCCACCTGAGCACACTGCTGGCTCATATTCAGCCGACTATCAACCATCTCTCCCAGATCCTTCTCTGCCTGGCAGCTCTCCAACCACTCATCTCCCAGCCTGTAGCCCTGCTTGGGGTTATTGCGCCCCAGGTGCAGGACCCGGCACTTGGCCTTGTTGAACTTCATGCAGTTGACCTCAGCCCATTGGTGCAGCCTATCCAGATCCTCCTGCAGAGCCTTCCTACCCTCGAGCAGATTGACACATGCACCTAGCTTGGTGTCATCTGCAAACTTACTGAGGGTGCAGTCAATGCCCTCATCCAGATCATCGATGAAGATATTAGAGGACCAGCCCCAGTACCGAGCCCTGGGGAACACCACTAGTGACTGGCCTCCAACTGGACTTGACTCCATTGACCATGACTCTTTGGGCCCTGCTATCCAGCGAGTTTCTAAACCAGTGAAGTGTACACCAGTCCAAGCCACGAGCAACCAGTTTGTTGAGGAGAATGCTGTGGGAGACGGTGTCAAAAGCCTTGCTGAAGTCAAGGTAGGCCACATCCATAGACTTTCCCTCATCCACCAAGCACATCACTTTGTTATAGAAGGAGATCATGTTTGTCATGCAGGACCTGCCATGCAGACTGGGCCTGATCGCCTGCTTGCCCTGCAAGTGCCACGTGATGACACTCAAGATAATCTGCTCCATGAGCTTCCCTGGTACTGAGGTCAACCTGACAGGCCTATAGTTCCCCGGGTCTGCCCTCCGGCCCTTCTTGTAGATGGGCGTCATGTTTGCTAGCCGCCAGTCAACTGGGACCTCCCCCGATAGCCAGGACTGTTGATAAATGATGATAAGCAGCTTGGCCAGCTCCTCTGCCAGTTCTCTCAGTATCCTTGGGTGGATCCCACCCAGCCCCATTGACTTGTGCACATCTAAGTGCCATAGCAGGTCACCAACCATTTCTTTGTGGATAGTGATGGCCACATTCTGCTCCCCATCCCCTTCCACCAGTTCAGGGTACTGGGTATCCAGAGAACAACCAGTATTGCTGCTAAAGGCTGAGGCAAAGAAGGCATTAAGCACCTCAGCCTTTTCCTCATCTTTTGTAACTAGGTTTCCCCCCGCATCCAGTAAAGGATGGAGATTCTCTTTAGTCCTCCATTTTGCGTTGATGTATTTGTAAAAGATTTTTTGTTGTCTTTAACGGCAGTAGCCAGATTGAGCTCCAGATGAGCTTTGGCCTTTCTAATTTTGTCCTTGCACAGCCTCGCAACATCCTTATAGTCCTCTGCAGTGGTCCACCCTTTTTTCCAAAGATTATAAACCCTCTTTTTTCTCCTAAGCTCAAGCTGCAACTCTCTGTTGAGCCAGGCCAATCTTCTTCCACGCCGCCTCGTCATTGGGCAAGTGGGGACGGACCACTCCTGTGCTATTAAGATTTCCTTCTTGAAGAGTGCCCAACCTTCCAGGACTCCTCTGCCCTTCAGAACTGCCTTGCAAGGAACTCTACCAACCAGTGTCCTGAGCAGCTCAAAGTCAGCCCTCCAGAAGTCCAATACAACGGTTTTACTTGTCCCCTTCCTGGCCTCTCCAAGAATAGTGAACTCCACCATTTCATGGTCACTCTGCCCAAGACAGCTTCTGACCACCACATCTCCCACCAGTCCTTCTCTGTTTGTGAAGAGAAGGTCTAGTGGAGCACCACCCCTGAAGTGTTCTTTTTCTTTAAATGCTAGATTGCTTTGTGAAAGAACTTTCTATTTGTTCCACCAGTCCTGTCTACTCAGAAACATATTTGGTATCTATTCCTGACAAGATTTTTGCTGTGACTCCTCTTTTCTGCAGCCTGGTCCTGTTCGTTGATTCATTGTTTAGAAATGAAGGTGGAGAAAAGTGTCAGTGGGGAAAAGTAGGCGTAACTTCTCTGAAAGGTCTTGATGACAAGCTGTGGATGGAATATGGCTGCATCACTTAGGAGATCAAAATAATCCTGCTGGAGCCATAAGACTTTTTCTGTGTTCTGATCTATCTATATAGGTAGGCAGAAATTGGCCCCATGTTACTTTAGAGATCATGATCAGACCCTCAACTGATATAAAGCTGACATAAATCTGAGTGAATTTAGGCCTCAACCTTTAATATTCAGTGGTAACACCTTGAATACTTTTAGTGGTATTTTGTCTTCATTAACTTTCTCTTCTGGTGCTTCAACAGTTTCAATATTTGGATCTGCAGTTGGATCTTTTTATTGATTTTTTAAATTAAGTTAGAAAAGGTTGTTAAATTCTTCCATGTAGATATGAAATGATTTATCATTAGAGAGAACTGTATGTCTCAGTAGCAGAATAGAAAAGAAAGGCTCAGATCCCACACTTACAGTTATGAGTTCACTTGCATTTTGAGCTACACTGTAAAAGTGTAGGAAATCTGGCATTCATTTAGGTAGATTTTACCATGAAGATAGACATGAAGATAGCAATTTGATGACACCTTCACTTGAAGACTGCAAGATCAGAATGGAAAAGAGTGCCCTTTTCTATACTGTATTTTTTAATAGTATTTTGAGATAACGGCAGATTCTAGTACACTAAAAACAGTCTATTTGTATCAGCTATTTCCATACCTCTTCAACTCTTTCTTCATCTAAGCGTGGCAGTGCACCTATCCCTCACACTTTTCATCCCTTCTATTCTCTTCCCCTTATCAATTACTTTTACTATTACATCTCTTCTTCTGCACCTTTATACTTTATCCAACCATCTTCTGTACCTCAATAAATATTGTAATTTTAAATATAGTAATTGCTGTTACTATTAGAGGGCCCCAGGTCTGCAGACTCAGAATTTCTTTGTGCATGTTTTGGTGTTGGCTATTTTATCTCATTTTAGCAGTTGTTAGCAGAAGTGTAACAATCAGGTAACTTTTTTTTTTTTTTTAATTGCATTTTAGTTTATAGTGATAATGTGTAATTAAATATTCTAAATAAAAATTCATATGGGCAAGTGGACACAGAATGATACCAGAAACTATTTCCTAGTATTTAAGATTATTATTGGTACAGCTCATATATGCAACCAAAAATATATATTATTAATACATTGAAAGTCTTAACAATTGAATCAAAGAATTTTCATTTTTTTCACATTAAATCATTACATCATACAGTTAAAAATCAATTATAATACAGTTTAAATTGTTGCACACATGTCCTAGTACCTACCCTTTTTCTGGAGTCGCATCTTTTCCCTGCTCCTCTGATCTGAGGTAAATGTTCTGGTAAATAGTCTGGAGTTCTGGTAAATAGTCTGGAGCAAGTCTTCAGAATAGTAAATACATAATAAGGAGTGTGATGGTAATGATGGTGTTTTCTGTCTTTTCCTCTCTCCAAGATTTACCCAGTACTATTTTTATTTATTTATTTTATTTATTTATTTTATTGCTAAATTCACTTTGCAAATTGATCTTTCTTCATTGGCCTGCAACCATGTTATGTATATGGTGCATTTTATGTGTACTGATTATATTTTTTGTTCTCTCTAGGGAAAAATGCTAAAACCTGCTTTGTCCAGCTCTCATGTCTGCATTTCTGAGTTATTTATAGCCCTGAAGCCTGGGCCATGTGCCCTGTCTCCCATGTTTGTACTTCTGCTTGTAACCACAGGTACACTATACAAGCATAAGCAAAAGTAAAACTGAGAGTCAGTAAACGTAACAGCAGTCACTATAAAAGTGGCTGTTACAGACAATAAAACAAGAGCAAATTTTCAGGCAGTTTGAAGCAAGTTGAGATGAAGTAAACCTTGTAAACTCCAGACCTGAGAATCTGCAAAGCCATTATATGTCTGTGGTGTGTTACTGGGTTACAGAACTAAAAAATCATAGTCTGCAAACATAAATCACAAACCACACTTGGTAGTATTCAAAGTAAAATCAATTTTAAAGTTAATAAAGAGGATAGAAAAAATGAAAACACTGAACAAAAGGACACATAAACCAACCTAGGAGAGTCCCACAGAGAGAATCAAAGTGCTGGCAGACAGTTTGGGATCCTGATGACTTGTGGTGATGCCCTGTTGTATATTTATAACTGTTTATAACTTTCATATTCTGATTAGATATTATAATTGCATTAAGAATAAATTCTTGGCTTCTCACATAAAGTGTGTTATTTTCATGCACTCAATGGCAGTTTGAGTGCAACACAGTTTTTTCAAACAAGAAAAAGAAAATATTGATCATTTATTTGACTAGAAATTTCCAGTGATTATTCTGTCATTTTCAATTTTTAATGCATTGAAAACCTTTCTCAATGACTTTCTAAGTCTAAAATTATAAACAAGATTTAGTCTGAGTTTACTACTTCCGATGAAGAAATTAGTATTCATCAGCTGTTGGGACTTAGCTTTTGAAACTCTGAAATCAAACATTTACAGAACCAAACTAACCTCTGATTTTGGCTCTGCATTCATGTTCTGCCTTATTATAAATAAAGTTAAATTGTCTTATGTGTATCCTACCGTATGACTTGAAAGTCAGAAATGACATCTTTTTGAGAAATTCTTGTCAGTTAGTTTTGTCATGTTTGGCTTCATAAGAAAAAGCAAAATCAGCATTTATTTATTTATTTATTTATCTATTTATTTATTTATTTATTTATTTTTAGTTGTGCAATCAAGCAGCAAATGTTTGAAAAGGCTTGAAAGACTAAATCAGGGAAGGTGAAATAGGGGTATTAGTGGCTACAGAATAACTCTAGTAAGATACAATTACAATAAGAAACCATACTGGTTGTTATATTTGCCTTCATTTTTATCATCACTCTCCTTCACTTTCTATAAAATTATCTTATATACAGAAAAGAAAAACATCAAGGAATGGAAAATTAAGATAGAATACAACCTGTGGAGTATATCTCAATATATGCCCAATATCTCAATATCTCAAAATATCTCAATAATTTTTTTTTTTCAGAAAGGGTATTCTGTGAAGCTATTTTATTCGCGATTGCAATGGTGTGTGTTCTGCAAGCAGGAGCACACGGAAAAAGTTTATCATAATCTTATATTCCCTATTACCCAAAACCTGATTTCTCCTGTTTCCTCTTTGGCAGAGTATTACAGGTTCACAACCTACTTGACACCTTTCTATACCATATATGTACAATTTTATTTGACCAAACATTATTTTCTCCTTTTTTTTTTTTTTTTTTTTTTTAATCTTTCCTTCTTCTATCATGACTAGAGGTCCCATGATTTTTGTTTTTACTGATCTCATACTGCTCCTCCTGTTTTTCTTAGCTATCCTCGTTATTTTGGGACAGCAGGACCTTCCCCTTATTTGCTTAACATACTCCCCACTGCTATGCTACTGTCATGCCTGCACAATCACTTCTGAATATGCAAGGTTAGTGGATTTTCCACTGCAAAAACTGTAGGGAATGTTACAAGCAATATGGTTAATACAGTTTACACTGTTAAGCAGATCTTAAATGACTGCTAAGTGATTTATTATGTCTTGTTGAGGCATTTAAAAAAGGTGTAGATCCGAGCAGCTTAAAAGCCTATTTCTTTTATGGATGAAGAAAGAAGTAATTACTTCAGTAAGCAAATCAGCACCCTAAGGAACATGACTAAAATATAGCAGCTGTGAAGTCTCTAAAAGGTCAGGTATATCAAAATCAAAAAAGAAGTTCAACATCATGCTAAGGCAAAACTATAAAAAAAATACATAACCAGGGAGTTTTACTAGGAACGGGATAAATAATGGTTTTACGGCTTCACAAGATTATATTTTCAGTAATGCTTCTTTTTGGGGGGTCCCTTACTCTGTGGTTACTTTTTAGTCATTTTTTTCTTGTTCAGCTTCCATGCTGAGTGCCAGATAGATGGCTCTCATATACCATCTTTTTTATCTGCAAAGAGGTTACACAATATACAACAGTTAGAACATTGATTAGGGTGTCTGCCTGTATATCTGAGTTCAGCTATGCCTTATCTAAAATGGCCTAGCATTCAAAACTTGGATTTTGATTAATTATAAGCTTTAAGGGGCAAAAAGGAGAAAAGAAAGTGACTTGAACTGGACTGAGCCTTGTTGATATGACTGTGTATTGCAGCAATTGTTATTTATAAGCAATATTGTATATGTAACACATAAAAACTTTCTCTTTTTCATTTGGAATGAATGGAACAGATCCTTTTGGAAGCAATGTCAAGGCACGTGCAAGATAAGGAGGTGATCTGAGACAGCCAACATGGCTTCACCAAGGGCAAATCATGCCTGACCAATCTCATGGCCTTCTGTGATGGACTGACTGCACCGGCTGACAAGGGAAGAGCAACCAATGTCATCTACCTAGAATTTTGCAAGGCCTTTGACACAGTTCCACATGACATCCTGATATCAAAATTAGGGAGATGTGGATTTGAAGGGTGGGCCATCCAGTGGAAAATGAATTGTCTTGAATGAAAACTAACTAATTCATAGTGGAAAATGAATTGTCTTGAAGGCCGCAACTAGACAGTGATGGTCAATGGTTCTATGTCCAGGTGGAGGGCAGTGATAAGTGGTGTCCCTCAGGGATCTGTCCTTGAACCGATACTGTTTAATATCTTTATCAATGATATAGACATAAGGATATAGTGCACCTTCAGCAAGTTTGCAGATGACACTAAGCTCAGTGGTACAGTTGATACTTCAGAAGGAAGGGAAGCCATCCAAAGGGACCTGGACAAGCTTGAGAAGTGGGCCCAAGTGAACTTAATGAAGTTCAAAAATCCTACGTACAAGGTACGGGACTTGGGTTGGGGCAATCACACTGGGAGAAGAACTCATTGAAGGCAGCCCTTCAGAGAAGGACTTGGGGTTTCTAGTGGATGAAAAGCTTGACATGAGCCAGCAGTGCATGCTTCCAGCCTAGAAAGCCAACTGCATCCTGGCCTGCATTTAAAGAGGAGTGGCCAGCAGGTCACTGGAGGTGATTGTGCACCTCTACTCTGCACTCATGAGGACCCACTTGGAGTACTGTGTCCAGGTCTGGGGTCCCCAGAACAAGAAGGATGTTGACCTGTTAGAGCAGGTCCAGAGGAGGGCCACAAAATTGATCAGAGGGCTGGAGTACCCCTGCTATGAAGAAAGGCTGTGAGAGAGTTGGGGATGTTCATCCTGGAGTAGAGAAGGCTGAAAGCTCCAGGGAGACCTCATTGCAGCTTTTTAATACTTAAAGGGGTTTATACAAAAAAAGGATACATTTTATTTATTTATTTTTTCTCAGATAATAAGGACATATCTGAGATAATGAGATATTTTTCTCAGATAACAATGAGAAATGAATTTAAGCTAAAAGAGGGGAGATTTAGATTAGAGATTAGAAGGAAATTCTTCACTCACTGAAGCACTGGAAAAAGTTGCAACCTGATCTAGTGGGTGTTAACCTCTGCCCATGGCATGGGAGAAATTGGACAATCATTAAAATCCATTCCAACCCAAGTTATTCTATGATTCTGTGATTTTAAAAATGTGCCATTTTGCCTTTGACTCTTACTTCCAGAGTGGTGTACTGACTTTCTACGTAATACAGTGTCTAATTGTTAATAACATCTTCAGATTGCCTTATCCCACATTTGTATCTATTAACATGTTTATTTTCTTTTTATCTGTAAGGTTGTTATAGTTTTTGATGATGGTACTATGACAGGTTATTTGGTGTTTAACCAGTGGTTTTGTTTCCAGTTTGTGTTTTCACATCTGCTTTTCAATGGTTTTTCAATGTTAAATGCAACTGGAAAAGGCTTGGTCTGTATCCTATATTGATTTTCATGATGGCAAATTCCACCAAATGGAGTCCACAACAAAACATTCACATCCTCAGTTCTATCTGTTGATGATTTTTCCTCTTTTTGTTAGATTTATTGGCTATTTCATAATTTAAACAGTTTTTTTCTTCATTTTACATTTTTTTCCCATATGGTAGGATTTCTTTTTATTTCTTCTCTCTCTCTCTGTTTTTTATCTTTTTGTTCTGTAGTTGCAATGCTTATTTGCCAGTTCCAAGCAAAAATATTTGTATGTCTTTCTTGAACCACAGAGATTTCAAGAATCTTTACTATATCCTCAAGTAACCTAAAAAAAACTCTTCAATCATTAATAGAACAAAATATTAAAAATATTTTAAAATGAATTACAGAAATAGTTTTTCCTTTAAACTTAAAATACTAGCCTTGGTGCATTTAGTTCATATGAAAATAAGCAAAATAATGTTTGGTATAATTTCTGAGTGTACCATTGAATTAGACAACAGGATGAAAGTTTTACTTTCTATGTATACAGTTTCTACTAATAAACATATAGCACTTGGGAGACCAAATTTCAAAGCCCTATTTGTCATTCACATATTTTCTGACCTTCTGTTAATCGCTCGTGTCTATTCATTTATCTGTTTCCAAACTGGATATAGCTGAATATAATGAATACTAAATCCACTATGTAGTATGGCTGTGATGATACAGGGAATGTTGTGAAGGGTGTAGGAACATGCTATTTAGTCCCATCTAAATGAAATAAGGTATGTGGAATTATGTATTTGGAGAGGAAAGAGAATAGAGGAGAAGATGGCTGGTAATTTCTATATCATATTTTTTCATTTAATTTAACTAATTATGGTCTTTTCTCTCTAGTGGATCTTGAATGACATTATTGAGGACTTTATGACATATTTTATTATGACATATTCAGGACTTTAATCATTTCCTAAAACACAGCACTAACATGTTATATAATCATTGAATATTTTTAAGATCCCCAAACTCTTGCTGGCACTGCATAATTCTAGCATAAACAAATAGGAAAAAAAAAAAAAAGTCCTTAGCACCTACATTGTTGTACATTTCTTGTTGTACATCTTGTACATATGATCACGATTAATACTGAATCAAAATCTATCTCATTCATTTACTCAATTGTTCCATTTCAAAATCTAATAGAGCATATTTTCTAATCTAGAATCTTTGAATGCCTTCATTCAGAATCAAACTTAATTCATTAAAAAATAAATGAACAAGGAGACACATGCATAAATTCAGTATAGAGGAACCCACAAAGATAGTAAAAAAAAAGTTTAGATCAGAAATATAGTGTTTAGTTTTTCAGGTTTAAATTTTGGTTTAAACAGGTTTAAACAGGTTTTAACTCTGTATATAGACAACAATAAATGCAAGCAATTTTGATCATCAAAATGATCTAAAGTAAATAAAGTAAATAAAAAAATGATCTAAGTAAATAATCTAACAATTTTAACACTGCAGGTAAATTGTGTTCACTTGATAAAAGTACGACTGTAGAGTAGTTTATCAGAAGCTTTGTATCTCCTACTCCCAGTACTGGCATGATGTGCTGATGTTAAGCACTGAGCAATTCTATGTTGAATTTTTTTTTTAATGAATCCATAAGGAATTTGGTAATAAATTTATATGCATTAATAATATTAAATATATCAATAAATTCCACCAAATTTTCAGTCTTACAATGCAAAGAAAAATGATGCAAAGTGGTGAGTCATTTGGATAACCTACCTTACTAGTTTCATAATTTCACTATATATTTCAGTATATTTAAAAGAGAAAAGATTAAAAGATTTAAAAGCCTGTCTGTCTCACCACACTTGTCTTCTTCAATTATAAGGCAATCATTTTCTTCTATTTGTTCACATGCTACACATAAACAAACTAAATTATCTTGAAGTCACTTAGATTCTCTATTTTAGTCACTTTGTAAGCAAATTTATTTTTGTTAGAAACATATCATTTCCATATCTGAAGCCTTCTCTTCCTTTCCCTGGTGACTGCTGATAAGAACTTATTTGATTTCATCTGTCACTTTTTTCCTATGATGCTTTAGAGAGAGAAAGGTCTCCCATATTTCCCATATTGATCTGTTTTTTTTTTTTTTTTTTTTTTTTTTTAATTCTTATTTTTCTTTAGTTCACCTGAGTTTATTTCTGAAGAGCTAAACGTGAGCCAAATCCTAATACAAAAAGTATTGTAACAATACTCTTGCAAACATTTCACTGCTGTTAGCAGTGTTCATCCAGGATAACACCTGCAGACATAACAGACCTACACTGAATTTGAAGTAATTGGTATCCTCAGTACCATGGCAGGCTCCCTAAGGAATCAAAAAACTATAGGTGACAAAAGGGAAATTGGTGAATTATAGATCACTGTTCTTTGCATCCGTATGAAGAAGAACTAGTAGAGATCCCATCTTAATGAAGTGATCCTTAGTAGGAACACTGCTGAGAGGACTTACTGAGGCACTAATGACAATAGAGTGAATGCAATGAGACCAGAGAGCAGCAAAACTCTTCCCTTCTGCCTGTCCTAGTGGATTCCTCTGTTGGAGTCTTAGGTTGCTCTGGCTGCACAAATGCAGGGGTTCAGTGAAATCTTATCACTTCCTTAATTAACTAATACATTTGAGAGCTAGCCTGGTTTTCTTTTTCTGCTTCCCTCATACTTGTGCCTCCACTCTCTGGTTTAGCTCAAGTCCCTTTGTGTTCTGTAACAGTCCTTGGAAGGTCTGGATCAGGCTCAGGTTAGAGAATCAGCCTGATTGTTATGACCCAGGAAAAATGGAAACTGTGAGTATCCTCTTAAAAAAGTTGAGTAAAATCAACTTCTTCTGGCACCTGATGCTTTGAAGAAAGCAAAAGAAATTCTACTGTTTTCCAGATGGAATGAATTGACTGCAGCAGTTGAATCTCATGTTCTGTTGTTGATACTTTTTTATGAGAAACATATGGTTTATGTGTATATCAGAAGCAGACAGATACACTTTTTCTAAAACAAACAAATGAAAATATATATATAACTTTCAGTGAGGAAAATAAAATGAAAAATCTACTTAAAAAACAAACAAACAAGCAAGCAAACAAAAAACAACTTAGAAATAATTCACCAGACAGTTCCAGTGTTTACCATAGAAATCTTACGTCACTGCAAGCCCCTGGCAATAGTACATAATGGAAAAAATTGTGCAGATAGGAGAGTCAGCCCGGAGAGGAAAATGGGCATTTGGGAAACAAAATCTACAACTTGAAACAATTTAGAAATGTTCCATTCTGAAGACTTTATATAATCTTTCTGTTTTATAACATTTTTTTGTTGGTTTTCAAAGCATGATAGATATTTCCTGTGGAAAACAGAGGACACATAATTCCCTTTATTAGATGTCATAAACAAATAATTAAATTTATTTTAATTATTTTGATCAGACTGAATTCTAAATAGTTTTAAACCTAGTTTGAAATGAAATTAAAATTTTTAGCTAGTTCTCAGAGCAAACTGTTGTTGTAAATTGAAATGAAAGGAATCTATGGAAATGTGACAGGGAGTTTTCTGACTGCTATGTGAAAGAGTTACATCTATCTCCAAACTCAAGAAGTCAGGCTTTAAACAGCAAGTATTTTTGATCTCTTGAACATATGGACTTCTATCCACTATCTAAAAATTTGTGCTATTTTAATGAACAGCATTAATTAAAAAGAAGAATAAAATATATTATACATGGTAGTAAAATAAAATGATAAAACCTTACTCCAAATGTGCCAGAAGTGACAATCTAACATTTTTCAGAATCTTCCTAAAAAAAATATTAAATTCAGTGCATTTTCTTCTCCTATTCCTTTTGAACTATTGTGATTCCCCAAATTATTTACAACCTATTCAAAGACATATATTCTCTTTGGTTAAAACTTGAACTGTAATTTCACTTTTTTTTTTTCACTTTTTTTTTTCTTTATCATTTAAGTTGTATTAATATAGGAAAGAAAATGAAGTGACAATGTTCTCTTTCATCTGGTCTAACAATTTTCATGTTTGTACAGACACAGAAGATCTGGTGCAATAAGAATATTTGCATAATAAGACACATGTACATGTTTCAAAGCTGGTCATGGAACCTTTGATTTTCTGTTCAGATTTTGTTCATGCATATTTTCTTGTGTACTAAGTAAATGAGTATGTTTAAACTGGAAAGACCTCCTACTCTTTCTGTCATCTGCTGTGATAGATAACTCAGAAGTATAAGTTATTTCATAAACAAAATGAAGTTTATCATGTTTTGTCTTATTATTATGTGATTCTGGAGAAGCCCACATAAGTATTCTCCTTCCTTTTGAGCGGAACACTCTAAAGGTAATGTATTATTTCAAATAAGAAAATGTCTTCACACATCTTGATGACTCCTAGCATTATTGACTTTTAATACTAATGCTGATTTCCAGTGCTGTTGACAGAGTAAAGTGAATGACTCACTTTTTTTTTTTTTCACATTTTCTTTTAAATTTGTTTGTCTCAGATGTATCTATTTGAATGTGTTTGGTACATGAAAACATAAGAAAGCCTTGAGATCCAGTGGTATTTATAATCCAAAAGTTTAATCTGACTGAGTAGTTTATGCACAAATGGATGAGAGTCCAGAGGCAGCTTGCTTCAAAAATGTAGTCAGTGAGAAAATAAAATACACTTACATCCATTTGCCTCTTATTATTCAGTAGGGAGGCATTCACAAAGCACATAAGTCCATAAGAATTGCAGTTTAACAATAAATATAAAATGCATGAATTATGAAGTGCCTAATAGGAAAATAGCAAGAACTCAAAATTTTATAAGTAACCATGCACAGATGCTAGAATCAGAAACTTTGACTCAATGTAAAGGTTGTTACTGAATCTTTTTAGCAATCCACCAGAATGCAGTAATATCATAGAATCATAGAATTATTAAGGTTGGAAAGATGACCTCCAAGATCATCTGGTCCAAGCATCATGAGAAGAAATGTCTCCTAATTTCCAACCTAAATCTCCCCTGGCACAACTTGAGGCCATTCCTCTAGTCCTACTGCTAGTTATCTGTGAGAAGAGGATAACCCCCAGCTCCCCACAACTTCCTTTCAGTTAGTTGTAGAGAGCAATAAGGTCTCCTTTGAGCCTCCTCTTCTCCAGACTAAACAACCCTAGGTCTCTCTTCTGTTCCACTTAGGACTTGTATTCCAGACCCTTTACCAGCTTCATAGCCCTTCTCTGGACATGCTCCACGGCCTCAGCGTACTTCTCGTACTGAGGGGCCCAAAACTGAACACATAATTTAGGTGCAGGCTCGCCAGAACAAAGTACAGGGGACGATCATGTACCTGTTTTTTTCTGGCTACACTATTCCTGATAGAAGGTAGGATGCCATTGGCCTGCTTGAACACCTGGGCACACTGCTGGATCATGATCAGGTGAGCATCAATCAGTTCCCCCAGGTCCTTTTCTTCTGCACAGCTTTCTAGCCACTCTCCCCTAAGCTTGTAATGTTGCATGGGGTTGTTGTGACCAAAATACGGGACCTGGCACTTATCAATGTTGAACCTCATCCCATTGGCCTCTGTCCACCATCCCATCCTGTCCAGGTCCTTCTGCAGGGCCATTCTACCCTCCTGCAGATTGACATTTCCCCCCCAACTTGGTGTCATCTGCAAACTTACTGAGGAGGAATTGACTGAAAATCAATTCACTCATCCAAATCAACAATAAAGATATTAAAAAGGATAGGCCCCAACGTCAGGGCCAGTGGCGCAATGGATAACGCATCTGACTACGGATCAGAAGATTGTAGTTTCGACTCCTACCTGGCTCGCATGGTCCTTTTGGGGATGTTTAAGGAAGGGTCGGACCTGGTGCTTAGTTCAGTGGGTGACATTGGTAGGAGGGTGATGGTTGGACGAGATGATCTTGAATGACTTTTCAACCTTAATGATTCTATGATTCTATGAACACTAACCCCTGGGGAACACCACTGGTGACCAGTCACCAGCTCTCCATTCACTACTACTCTCTGGGCCCGGCCATCCACCTAGTTTTTAAGTGAGCAAAGAGTGTACCTGTCCAAGCCATGGGCTGCCAGCTTCTCCAGAAGAACACTGTGGAAGACCATGTCAAATGCCTTGCTGAAGTCTAAGTAGACTACATCAACAGCCTTTTGCTCATACACCAGGTGGGTCAACTGGTCATAGATGTAGATGTGGTTCATCAGGCAGGACTTGCCTTTCATGAACCCATGCTGACTGGGCCTGATCCCCTATTTGTCTCACATATTTTATGTGATTGCATTAAAGGTGACCTGCTCCATCACCTTTCCTGGCACTGAGGTCAGGCCTGTAGTTCCTCGGGTCCTCCTTATGACCCTTCTTATAGATTGGTGTCACATTAGCAAGTCTCCAGTCATCTGGAACCTCTCTGGATTACCATGACTGCTGACAGATGATGGAAAGTGGCCTAGCAATCATGTCCGCCAACTCCCTAAGCACCATCTGGCCCCATGGACTTGTGGCAGTCCAGGTGGAGCAACAGGTCTATAACTGTTTCCACCTAAACTGTGGGGGGGTGGGGAGTTCTGCTCCATATGCCTGCCTTTCAGGTCAGGAGGCTGAGTACCCTGAGGATAAGTGGTCTGGCTAACAAAGAATACTAGTAAAGAAGGAAAAGACATCTACTAAAGAAGTCATTAAGCCTTTTCCTTATCCTCAGTACTGATGTTCCCTTCTGTGTCCGGTAAAGAATTGAGTTTCTCTTTGGCCCTTCTCTTGGCGTTAACATATTTATAAAAACATTTTTTGTCATCCTTCACCATAATGTCCAGGTTGAGCTCATACTAGGCTTTGGCCTTGCCGTTTTCTTCTCTGCATATGTTGTCAACTTCCTTGTACTCTCCCTGAGTTGCCTGCCCCTTTTTCCACCAGACATAAACTCTCTTTCTCTTGGACACTCAGCAAAAGTTCTCTGTTCAGCCATGCCAGTCTTCTTCCCCACCAGCTCATCTTACGGCACATGGGGACAGCCTGCTCCTGTGTCTCTAAGACTTCCTTCTTGTGGAGCGTCCAGCCTTCCTGGATCCCTCTTCCTTCAGGAGTCACTCCCAAGGGTCCCTCCCTACCAATGTCCTGAACAATTCAAAGTCTGGCCTCTGGAAG
Source organism: Anas acuta (assembly GCF_963932015.1). Taxonomy (NCBI): domain Eukaryota; kingdom Metazoa; phylum Chordata; class Aves; order Anseriformes; family Anatidae; genus Anas; species Anas acuta. The sequence goes on from NC_088980.1 coordinate 142,256,912, forward strand.
TCCAATTTAGCAGTTTTACTGACCCCCCTCCTGACTTCACCAAGAATAGAGAACTCTACCATGTCATGGTCACTTTGCCCAAGACAACTCACTACTACCACATCTCCCACCAGTCCTTCTCAGTTCATGAACAACGTCTAGTGGGGCACCCCCTTTGATAGGCTCACTAAGCAGCTGAGTCCAGAAGCTGTCTTACATGCACTCCAAGAACCTTCTAGACTGCTTCCTCAGGGCTGTATTGTATTTCCAGCATTTATCTGGGAAGTTAAAGTCCACCATGAGGACAAGTGCTGGTGATTAAGAGACTTCCACCAGCTTCTTATGGAACACCTCTTCCATCTCTTCATCCTGGTTTGGCGGTCTATAACAGATCCCCAATCCCCTGAAGTCCCTTTTGATATCCTTCAGGCTTCTGTCAGCAATTTCATCACTGCCAGCCTGAATTATCACTAAGGGATAATAATAGGGACGAACAATGTCAGGAAGTTTCCCAGTAATGTCCTGACCTGGGCCCCAGGTAGGCAGCAGACTTCCCTATGGGTAGGGTCCAGCCAATGCATGGGGCCCTCTGTTCCCCTTAGAAGGGAGTTGCCTATGACCATTACCCTTCTTTCCTTCTTGTTGGAGGAAGTCTTGAGGTGTGGAATTGACTTCCTTGCCCTAGACAGCCTCCTGGGTGGACTTTGCCCCACATCCTCATCACCCTGTCTTTCAAGCTCCAGGGCCTCACACCTATTGTGTAAGGGCACCTGGGAAGGCAAGGCAGGTAGGGAGGGGGCTCTCCTGTGACACCAAGAAGAGACCTGGGACCTGTTTCCATTCCTCTCCATCTCTCAGGTCTCCTCCCTCTGCCTTACAGCAACAGAGCAGGGGGTACACAACTATTTGGGATATGTTGCCCTGGTGCCTTTCCCTCAGGCATGGCAGGGAGTGACTCCATTGGTCTAACTACTGCTCACTCTCCCTGACACTCTAATCTCTCTGACAGTTTAATCTCTCTACCTCCTCCCTGAGCTCTGCCACCAGGCTGATCAGATCTTCCACCCGCTTGTACCTCATGCAGGCAGTATCTCTGTCAGCCTCCATTGGTAGCAACAGGCTCAGGCACTCCCTGAAGCCAGAGACCTAAACAGCCACATCTTTGGGCAGGCACTCAGTCTGGGTTGTCACAGTATTTTTGGCAGGCACTTTGGTGTGTGCTTGCTGCCTGGTCGAGACCATGGCTGGATTTGCTGTCCGGGAGGTAGCTGGTAGGTGAGCTGGTCTCCTAAGTGGGGAAGGATACTCCGCTCTCCCTTCATGAACTGCTGGACCAGCTGCCATGCCAAGTACTGTGCCACACCCTGACTGATGCACCACACTTTGTTTGCCCACCCTATTCACCACACTCCCTAGGGGCTGCCTTTGTATGGTGGTGGTGGGGGCTTCTGGCTCCGCTGAAGCCTTGTCAGCTGCCCTCATGAAGGCTGCCAGATCCTGGTGTCTCCTTCAGCTGCCTCAAGTGGCCTTGATGCAGATAACTACCTGCCCACCACGATCCCCCATTCTGCTGCAGAACATGACTGCCTTAGAGCCGATCACCTGGCGAGTGGCTGGGTATCAGAATTATATGTTGAAGCCTTTTAATGATGGTATCCATTTGCCACTCCTGTTCGTAACTCTGCCCAGGACTTTCCAGTAACTAATCTCACTCTCAAAGTGAAATCCATTTACTTTAAGAAAGGTTTTTCTCTCTCCACCTCTTTGATAATACAAATAGCAACCTACTTCTCACCCAACTGGCCCTTGTTAGATTTGCATAGCTGAATTGTTGCAAAACAGTCTTTTGTATTAAAGATACAGAATGATTTTATATAAAAGTTTAGTTTGATTCATGGATAAATAAAAGAGATTCTTCCTTCCCCCCATGCCTAACCTGGCTAGATCATTTGCTTCTGCTTTCAGGCAAGAGGTAGTTATATAGACAGTAGGAGTTTATTTTTTCCAGGGGAAGAACATCTTCTGTAATGGAAGTGCAACAAAAATAAACTGGACTGAAGAAACAACTATATCAAGAAAATATGTTTCCCAGGCTGTATTTAGAAAGATACAAATCACACACAGAATCACACACAGAATTTCTAGGTTGGAAGAGACCTCAAGATCATCGAGTCCAACCTCTGACCTAACGCTAACAGTCCCCACTAAACCATATCCCTAAGATCTCCAAGTTCAAAACAAACAAACAAACAAAAAAGTAGGAAATATTGCTATCTAAATTCAGAGTATGAGTATGAGATCAAGTTTAAAACAAACACAAACACAAAGTTTCCAGTAAAATCAGTAAAACACTTACAGGAGCACTATATCATATACACATATTGAAATAAAACATACAGATAAAATCAATTTTTTCTAAAAATAAAAATCTTTATCCTGATAAGAAGAAAGAATGCAGTATAAGAACATGAGGCCTCAAGGATGAGACTCATCTTGTCCATTTTACACAATAGAACTTATAGTATACTTTTCTACTTTAATACTATCTTATTGTGGTTTGGGTTGCATCAAATTAGAGTCTTCCTTTTTTTTCCCATTTTATTTTTTTTTAATTTTCTTTTTATTTATTTTTTATTTATTTTCTTTTTCTACCTATTTTACTAAATGTGAGATATTGTTCAGAATGTTTCAAATTATACTACATAAATCAAAGTAACAGTGATCTAAGTAAATGAAGGACAGCCTTAATATGCCCCTCTGAAACTATTTTGCCTTCTATCTCTTCAATATTTTCACAACTCACCACCCCAAAATTCATTTGCTCCTGTCCTGTTGGTAACTAGATTTTATTTCAAAGATCCACTATTTTGGTTGGAAAATGATAAAGGGAAAGAAGTGTGAAAATGGGATGTTGTCACAGTTGAGACAGTTTTTTTATAGATCTTGAGTTCCTGTGGTGGTTTTACCCAGCTGGGCAGCTGAGGTCCACCACAACCACTCTCTCACTCTACCTCCTCAAAGGGAAAAGGGGAGAAAATATGATGAAAAGGGCTTAAGGGTTGAGATAAGGACAGGGAGATCATAACAATTATTGTCACAGGCAAAACAGACTCAACACAGGGAGATTAATATAACTTATTACCTATTACTTACAAGCTAGAGAAGTGAGAGACAAAGAAAACAAACTATAAACACCTTCCCTCCATCCACCTTCTTCTACCTCTTCCCCTGAGTAGTGCAGGGGAACGGAGGTTGTGGACAGTCTGTAATGCTTTGTCTCCACTGCTCCAACATGAGGTCCCTCCCATGGGATACAGTTCATCCTGAACTGATCCTACATGGGCTTACAAGGAAAGTAATAAATGTACATTGACAGCATTTAATCTTGCATGTAATTTTCCTGTGAGGATTCTATAGCTGCTAGCATCCTTACTAGGTTTTAATTACATGTGGAAGTTAAAGAGTGTCTGCAAAAGATTTAAAGGAAACAGCACATCAGAGTATTCCGTAATCCTGTCCAAGGATACTGTCATGAAGTATTAATGAGTGTGTTTTAAAAGCTTAAAAGAAGACAGAATTAAACTTAAGCTTCTGATAACCCTGGTAAAGTTCTGAATTTTTGAAATAGTGAGAAAAATATTAAGGATATTGCCTGTGTAAGAGTTTATATAATAAAAATACAAAGTACAAATTACAAAAGTGGTAGAAGAACTCTTTTTTTTTTTTTTTTTTTCTCTGTGCATTAAGAGTCACAGAACAGTTGAGAATGGAAGCCTCTGGAGGTTGACTACTTCAACCACCAAAGTGCAAGGGACTCGGGTATAATCCCAGCTGGATTTTGAATATCTCCAAGAAAGGAGAATCCACAACCTCTCTGGGCAAACCTATTCCATTGATCAGTTACCTACACAGTGTCTATATATTTGCTTATGTTTAAACAGAATTTTCTATATTTTCAGTTTTGCCCATTACCTCTTATGCTGTCATTGAGCACCAATGAGAAGAGTCTGGTTTCATCTTCATTAGCTTCATTAGTTCCCTCTATCAAATATTTACACATATGGATAAAATTCCACTGAGCCTTCTTTTCTCCAGATTGAAAGGTGCCAGTTCTTCTAGTCTTTCCTTTATTTCATATACCCCAGTCCCCTAAACATCAATGTGGCCCTTCTCTGGACTCTGTCCAGTATGTTCAAGTCTCTCTTATCCTGGGATGCCCAGCACTGGACACAACACCCACATACGTCTCACCAGGGTTAAGCAGAGGGGAAAGACCCCCTACCTGCTGACAATGTTCTGCCTAGTGCAGCCCAGGAGGCTGTTGACTGTTTGTCATGGGTAGAAAATGATATGCACTTAACTCAGAAGAGAGAAACAGCACTATGATTTATTGATAACAAAACTCATGTGAAATAAAAAAAAAAAAAATTGATGATGGCAAGGTACAACTGGTTATAATTGGAAGATACATTAAATTACACACTGTATAAAAGGTCCTATATATTACTCAAAGACATAATTAAAGAGGTTATATGCTACATAGAAACTGTAAAAGGAACTGGTTTAGGCAACATTATATTAAGGAAACCCTCCAGTTGGGTCACAAGCTTCAAAGTGTATCCCTTGCTTTCTAAATTCCTGGTACTAAGGAAGTAAGGAGCCTAGAAGGAGCCTAGGTGCAGCTGAATCCACTCCTAGGCCCAGACTTGGTCAACAGTTTATGTCTAAAGGATTATATGCATTATGCAAATTCTTTTTGCTACTTAGCATAGATTATAAAGTGTGATTACAAAGCACCATAACAGTGTGTTAGAACATTGTCAGGAAAGCTCAAAGGGCTCTTGCACTACTCACTGTTTATGGTGTAAAATGGTTAATTTATGGTCATGTTTGCATACAGATTTTTTTTTTCCAGATTTGGCCAGCTCTGTGGTTTGGGAGGGGATCGTGTGAGGTAGGTGGCAAGATGTTTATTGCTCAAATTAGCCCTAGTATATTCATCTTCTGTCTCCCCTGAATCAATCATAATCAGACACATTCATCACAACTGCCCTTGATGGCTATCTGCTTAGGCTGGATTATATGATGGGGGGTGGGAAAGGAGTGGGAAAGTGAGGAAGGAAGGGAGGGAGGGGAAGTACACCATCATGTTGTTTTTGCTTCAAGGGCAAACTGTTGTCTCATGGTCAGCCTGTTGTTCACCAGAACCACCAGCTCCTTTTCTACAAAGCTTCTTTCCAGACAGCTGCACCCCATTGTGTACTAGTGTATGGGTTTATTCCTCCTTAGGCGCAGGACTTGGCTCCCCTTTTTGTTGAATTTCATGAAGTTCTTGTCAGCTCATTTCTGCAGCCTGTCAAGCTTCCTCAGAAAGTTGGCTTGACCATCTGTTGTGTCAGTCACTTATACCAGTCTTGTATTATCTAGAGATTTGCTGAAGGTGTTCTCTGTCTCATTACCCAGGTCATTAACCAAGATCATAGAATCACAGAATCATAGAATATGCTGAGTTGGAAGGGACCCACCAGGATCACTGAGTCCAACTGTTAGGTCCCAAAGGACCCCCAAAATCAGACCATGTGTCTAAGAGCATTATCCAAATGATTCTTGAGCTCCATCTGGCTTGGTGTCATGACCACTTCCCTGCAGAGCCTGTTCCAGTGCCCGACCACCCTCTCAGTGAAGAACCTTTTCCTCATATCCAGCCTGAACCACCCCTGTTGCAGCTTCAAGCTATTTCCTCAGGTCCTATCTCTGGTCGCCAGAGATAGTCATCAGAACCTGCCCCTCCACTTCCCTTCGTAAGGAAGCTGTAGACTGTGATGAGGTCTCCCCTCAGTCTCCTCTTCTCTGGGCTGAACAACCCAAGTGACTTCAGCCACTCTTCATACGTCTTCCCCTCCAGACCCTTCACCGTCTTTATTGCCCTCCTTTGGACATTTTCTAACAGTTTTATATCTTTCTTATACTGTGGTGCCCAAAACTGCACACAGTACTCAAGGTGAAGCCACAGCAGTGCAGAGGAGAGTGGGACAGTCACTTCCCTTGATCAGCTAGAAATGCTGTGCCTGATGTACCCCAGGAAATAGTTGGCCCTTCTGGCTTTCTAGGCACACTGCTGGCTCATGTTCAGCTTGTTGTCGATCAAAACCCCCAGATCCCTTTTTGCAGGGCTACTCTCCAGCCTCTCATTCCTCAGTTTGTTTGTATAACTAGGGTTGCCCCTTCATGAGTACAGAATACAGCACTTGCTCCTGTTAGACTTCGTATTGTTGGTGATTGCCCAGCTCTCTAACTTGTTTAGGTCTCTCTGCAAGACCTCACCACCCTTGATGGAGTCAACAGCTCCACCTAATTTGGCATCATCCACAAACTTGCTCAAAAAACCTTCAAGTCATACCTCCAAAGGTTTTTTAAGAAAACATTGAAGAGGACTGGTCCTAAAATGGAGCCCTGGGGAACCCCACTAGTGATGGGTCGCCATCCTGGTATAACCTCATTTACAAGAAACATCTGGGCCTAAACAGTCAGCCAATTGTTCACCCATCTTATTATGCTTTTATCTAACTCTATTCTGTTTATTTTGTACAGTACTAAAAGCTTTTCTGAAATCCAGAAAGATTACATCAACTGTCTTCCTGTGGTCAACTACCTGGGTGATCTCGTAAAATGAAATCAAGTTTGGTAAACGTGACCTTCCCCTTTGGAACTCATGTTGGCTGTTATGAATGATTGTGTTGTCCTTATGTTTTTCAGCAACTCCCAGCATAATCTCCATAATTTCACTATGCACAGAAGTGAGACTGAGAGGATCTTCTTTCTTGCCCATATTGAATATTGGGATGTCAAACTGTATTGGCCCAAGCCTGGACTCTTGGGGTACAACACTAGAGACTGGCCCCCAGCTGCACTTTTTGCTGCTGTCCACATTATTTGAGCCTGGAAGATCTGATTTTCCATTGACCTCACTAACCGTATATCTAGCCTTTATTTCATTAGCTTGTCTACAAAGACATGATGGAAGTCAGTCCTGAAAGACTTACTAAAGTCGTAAACAATTTCCCTCCGCTACTGAGCCAGCCATCTAACTGTAAAAACTACCGGGTTGGTCCAGCGTGATATTCCATTCATGAGTACATGCTAACCAGTCTGTCTCCTTGTCTTTCATATGTTTGGAAATGATCTCTATAAGTTCTTTGCGAGCTTCAGCTCCAGATGGGCTTTGTTTTTCCTAGATACATCCATGCAGGCTCAGTATTTCTGTATTGCTCCCATGCCACCTGTCCCTTCTTCTACTTCTTTTATCCTTCCTTTTGATATTTGATTTTTACCAGGAGCTTCTTATTTATCCTTGCAGGTCTTCTGCCACCCTTTCTTGACTTGTTTCTCATCAAGATGAACCATTCCTGAGTATGGAGAAGGTGATCCTTGAAAGTCATCCAGTTCTCCTGGATGTGTGTTCTCTCCAGAACTGATTACCATGGGATTTTCCCCTCAACAGGCTAGTTTTCTCTTCTGAAGTCCAAAGACATTATGCTATTTTTTTTTTTCTGGCTTCTACCTCTTGGGATCCAGAACTCCCCCATCTCACATTCACTAGAGCCAAGGTTGCCCCTGGTCCTCACATCTCCAGTTAATTCTTCCTTATTTATAAAGTCCTGAAGAGTGTCTCTCCTGACCGTCTTCTTGATTACCTGTGTTAGGAAGGTGCCATCAATGGACCCCAAAAACCTCCTGGATTTATTATGTCCTACTATGTTATTGTGCCACCAAGTTTCAAGGGGGTTCAATTTCTTGCATGAGGATCAGGATCTGTTAACATAAACCTTCTTCCAGTTCTCATCTGCTTCTTTCTGGACAGACAGTCTGTAGAAGACTCCCACCACCATGGCACTCAGGTTAGTCTTTTTGCTAATTTTGACCCATGAACACTCAACTTGCTCATCATCCATCCCAGCCTAAATTGCTGTTGCTCCTTCACATCAAGAACAACTCCCCCTCCTTGACTTTTTGGGCTGTTCTTCCTAAAGATTCTGTATCCATGCATTTATAATCCTAGATACTTCTATATGTGTGTAACTGCCCAGGAATAGAATTATCGATGCCTAGAGTATTTCAACATGATTATTTTTATGACCACAGGGCCTTGGGCTCCTACAGCCAGGTAGGAATTATGTGAATGCAAGGATCTCAGTGTATTCAGGTAAACCCTAGAGGAACTATTTGTTTAATAAATCTCTCCTTATAGATCTAGCCCAAACAATTACTTTCTGTCTACTACACTAAAAAAATTCAAGTTATTTTCTAAAATATGTTTAATGTTTTAATTGAAAAAGATGAAAAAATATACCACAGGCATTATAGTTTGATTTTGAATAAAATAACATTAAACATAGGAAAAAAATATCGTTTAAGAGTATTCAACCATTTTAAGTGTTGCGCTTTATTCAATTAGTGTGTACTAAGAAACATACCTTATGTGTAAAACTCAAATTTAAAGTTAGTCTAATTAAAGTTTTAATAAGCAAATCAAAAAGTCACTATTAATTCAGTTACAATATTAGCATTTATAGTATAACAATGATACATTTGCAGTCTAAATTTTTACAGAAAAAAACAGTCTTTTAGTGATAATATGGTTTAAATCATTATACACACTTCCTAGTTTTCTATACCTTTTGTCTGTTTTTATATTTGCCTTAGAAGTTACTCTGGGATCCTAAGGTCAGCAGGGATAGTCTTCCACAAGAAAAATGGATGGGTGACTTTGAGGTGAGTCAGCAGTTGACTGATTTTTATTTTTTTGGCCAAAAATGGTATAACATTTTTAATGGGAGTTTTTTCCTGCTGCCTCTGAGAATTACTTGGTGCAACTTTGTTGTTGTTGTTGTTGTTTTTGTTTGTTTTGTTGTTTCTTTTTTACAAAGGATCATTATTTTGTCTTTATCATTCATATGCAATTTCCCTTTATATCTTAATTGTACATATATATATGATTTATATCTATTGGGCATTTTTATTTGATAACTTGGTTATTCATAAAACTAGTTTTATGCAGCTCAGAAGACTACATTCCATTAGTGCCCAGGATCATTTTCAGATGTTTATTGTTTAGAGCCTCATGTAACCTCTTATGCCTACACTTTCAAGGCCTACGCCACCATCCAATGCTTGTACTCCTTTACATGGCATTTTTTATTCTAGGATCATTAAAACAAACAAACAAAAAAACAAGCAAACAAACAAAAGCCTTGTTATTAAACTCCTTTTATTACAGTATTTTTACAAAATTATCATAAAAAGATGTGTAGTAATTTCATAAAATTCAGCTATAGCTAGATTCTGTAAGGTAGTATTCACCTGATTCTTAGAGAGTTGTTAGGGTGAAACAAGATAAAACTCTAGGCATGTTAGGATCAGCACAGATGATTTTGACTCCTGTGGCCCTGAAGAGTTGTTGTGGTTTAACCCGGCTGGCAGCTAAACACCACACAGCAGTTCGCTCACCCTCCCACCTCCCTCTCTGGGATACAGGAGAGAAATGGGAAAGTGAAGCTTGTGAGTTGAGATAAACACAGTTTATTAAGACAAGAAAATAATAATAACAATAGAAATAATAACAATAATAATGATAATAGTACTACCACTAATAATGTGTACAAAACAAGTGATGCACAACACAATTGCTCACCACCCGTTGAACAATGCCCAGCCTATCATCGAGCAGCCAGCCCCCCCACCCCAGCCAGCCACCCCTATATATTTTTTGGCATGACATCAGATGGTATGGAATACCCACTTTGACCAGTTTGGTCAGCTGTCCTGGGTCTGTCTCCTCCCAGCTCCTGCTGCATCCCTAGCCTGCCTGCTGGCAGGACAGAGTGAGAAGCTGAAAAAGTCCTTGGCTTGGTGTAAGCACTGCTCTGCAACAATTAAAGCATCAGCATGTTATCAGCACTCTTCTCATCCTAAGCCAAAATATAGCACCCTACCAGCTACTAGGAGGAAAATTAACTCTATCCTAACTGAAACCAGGGCACAGTATGTATTAACACATATGTATTAATAACATATTATTAATACATAATACAGTGGCCAGTAATGTCATGTTTACTGGGTTACAACAGAACATCATCAAATAGCTTCCATCTACCTGTGCAAAAAATAGATATTTTGTGAGGGTGAATCCAAGACTGTCCAGGAAGAATCACGATTTCCAGATTATTATTCAGTATTGCTCTATATGTTTGTAGCTCATTCAAATCACAGTGAATTTACAGGATTGCACATCCTCTGCCGTCAAATTAGCAAAGATAAGTAAAGAATACTACACTGGATTGAATAATCCCCAGTGGCAATACAGGCTGAGATATAGCTCTTCTGAAATGCCTCTGGGGATTGTGTTGGGCAGGAAAATGAATATCAGTTAGCAGTGTCCCAGTGCAGCAAAGAAGACAAATCATGCCCTGATTAAATCATGCCCTGGAATTCATCTGTGGATAAAGTAGATAAAGGAATATAGTTATTCTACTCTGTTTGTTACTCATTAAACCACACCTGGAATAGTGTGCAGTTTCCAGTTCAAGTGAGGAAAAAAATGAAAAAATTGAAAGGGTCCAGTGGAGAGCCACGACTCTGATAACTACAAGACTGGAGAATGTGATAAATGAAAAAAGTTTGAAGAAATCAGGTTCATCCAACATGGAGAGGAGAAGACCATGTGTGTGTATTTTTCTAATCATAGTCTTCTAGTACATAAAAAGTCATTACAGAGAAGATAGAGATAATTCCTTCACAAGAATACATGATAACAGGCCAAGAGGGAACAAATACATTTCTTCAGGGTAATTTTCATCTAGATATAAGAAATATATTATTTCCTATAAAAATAATGAAACCTTGCAATAATTTGCCCAGAGGAGTGGTTGAATCTCTTTCACTGGAGATATTCAAAACTGTTTTGACAGAGCCTCAGAGAACCCAATTTAATGCCTAGTTTCAACAGAAATATTCAAGTGATATCCAGAGTTCCCTTCTAACCTGGAATTTTGTATGATTCTGTGATTTTCTATGATATCATATTGTTTATATATTTCAAGTATATGCAGGGGATTTGAAATATATGGTCTGAGGAAATATCAGTTGTATTGTTGCAAGGAACTTTGAAGATTCAAAGAAACCCACTAGAATCATTAGATTAAAACATAAGTTTTTTTTTGTTTTGTTTTGTTTTGTTTTGTTTTTTTCCTAATTACAACAATCAGATTTGGATGTACCCTTAAGTGTTTCAACTTATTGAATTTTTGGGGGGAGGAGTAGGGAAGTGGGGGATGGGGTGGGTGTCTATTCTAAGAATGCCTAACATTATCGATATTCTATCTACACATTGGACTGGGACTTTTTTTTTGCTTCAGACATCACTTGTAATTTGCTGCTGTGATTCCAGAAAAAAAAGAAACAAACAAAAGTTAATGGTTCTGGGGAAAAAAAAAAAAAAGAAAGAGAGAGAGAGAAGACATTGTTACAGAATTAAGTTACATTAGCTATGTGCTTTAATAACAGAAAATATATTGCATAAAAGAAGACTTTATCTTAAATTTAATGAATATACTTTGAATATACTTTGAATATATTCTGAAAATATATAATTAATATATTATATTAATATATATAATATATATGATGAATATATTTTGAATATATTCAGAATATATAATGAATATATTTTAACATAATTTTGAAATTGTATGTGAAAAAGCACAGAATATGTCAACGCAGCCATTCCTGATAACGTAAGTGTGCGTGTGATTAGCTCTAATTTAATAGGCACTAATAAAATTGTGGAAAGCAAAAGCATTTGGATGTGTAAGGAGATTTGTGTTAAAAAAGAAATGGAAAGAGGTACAGGAAATTCATTTATAACACTCTGCTTTAAAAACAGAAGACCAATAAAAGACTTACTGTTCACCGGGTCTGACTGTGAATGTAAGGATAGCTTGAGTCTGTCTAGCATGTTAATCAAAAGACCATCCCTGGAAATAATAGGGCACTTTTTTAGCATGTACCACTTAGCAATTGCCCACTCAGTAGGTCAGTGCTATCTATCATCAATGTACAATTTACTAAGGAGATATAAAATGTGGGTGCATGTTTAGAGGATCCAAATACGTAATTTCTAAATTTTCACACAAAAGACCTTAAAATGCACAGATAGATTGGGATTCAACTAATTCAACTTCACCTGTCACAGATCTTACAGTGTATACCCATCTAGGCTTCATCAATAGTTAAAGTGAAAGACAAACACCTGTTCCAGACAAAATTTTTAATTGACTACAGAAGTATCCTAAATACATTTTAAGGCTAATATTAAGTAAAATAAATCATATGCTGAAATTAAAATGGATATATAAAATAGGAGAAAAAATGAAATGGTAGAAACAAATATTTTTGAGCTTGATCCAAAGTCACTAAAGAAAATGAGAGTTCTTTTATTGACTTCAGATTATTTCAGTCTGTTAGAGATACCTACTCACAAAAAGGTGATGCTAGAGTGTAGAATATTTTACTTTAAAATTCCTTTTCACCATTTGAAGTGTGATATGCCATGTCTTAATTTCAAACTGAAGTCTTCATTGACAAATTTACTTAAACTGAATTTATCTAATGAATTGAAATTTCCTGAACTTAAAATAAATAGAGAAGAGAAGAGAAGAGAAGAGAAGAGAAGAGAAGAGAAGAGAAGAGAAGAGAAGAGAAGAGAAGAGAAGAGAAGAGAAGAGAAGAGAAGAGAAGAGAAGAGTTTTGTTTTTGTTTTTTTTTTTTTTAATAACAAATGAAGCATTTAAAATTAAACAGAGAGAATTTTAAGAGGACAAAAATATGTGTACAGAATCATAGAATGACTTGGGTTGGAAGGGACTTTAAAGATCACATAATTCCAACCTCAGACACTAGAACAGGGTACCCAAAGTCCCATCCAACCTGACTTTGAACACCTCCAAGGATGGAACATCCACAACTTCTCTGGGCTACATGTTCCAATGCCTCACCAACCTCATAGTGAAGAACTTCTTCTTTACATTTAATCTAAACCTGTCCTCTTTTAGTTTAAAGCCATTACCACTTGTCCTATCACTACAGTATCGTTACACTCCTTGATAAAGTCATCTTTCTTGTAGACCCCCTTTACGCAATGGAAGGTCTCCCTGGAGACTTTTCTTCTCCAGTCTAGACAAATACAACTCTTTCAGACTTTCTTCGTAGAAGTACTCCAGACCTCTGTTCATCCTTGTGGCCTTCCTTCAGACCTGCTCTAACAGGTCTATGTCTTTTGCTAGAGGCCCAAGAGCTGAAAACAGTACTCCTGGTGTGGCCTCCTAAGAGTGGAGTAGGAAGACAGAGTTGCCTCCATCAAGTTTGAATTTTTCATCCACCAGTACCACAAGTCCTTCTCCACAGGGCTGCCCTCTAGCCACTTATTGCCTAGCCTGCATTCATTCATGTTTGGGATTGCCCTTACCCATGTGAAGCACCTTGAGCTTGACCTTGTTGCACTGCATACCAGCTCTGCTTTAAATTTCCTTAGTAAAAGGTCTGAAGTTTTTGTAGTTAAATAAAAGCAGACTTTTCTGCAAAAGATATACAAATATTTGAATAAAGACATAAAAATACATCAGTATTTAGCACAGGCATGGAGGAAAAGAATTAAAAAAAAGTCTGATGTGGATATTTGGTGGCTTCCTTTAAGACATCACAGAAATACAGAAATTATCAAATATTACTTTTAAATACAATCATCTTTATTATACTTTGTCCTGTTTTCTGCTGAGATGGAGCTGATTTTCTTCCTAGTAGCTGGCACTGTGCTGTGTCTTGGATTTAGGATGAGAATAATGTTGATAACATGCTAATAATGTTTTAATTGTTGTAGAGCAGTGCTTACAGTACTTCACAGACTTTTCAGCTTCTCATACCACCCTGCCAGCAAGCATGCTGGGGGTACACAAGAAGCTGGGAGGGGACAGCCAAGACAGTTGACCCAAACTGGCCAAAGGGATACCTCATACCATATGACAACATGCTGAACAATAAAACTGGGAGTTAGTCAGGGGAGTGGCCACTGCTCAGGGGGTGGCTGGGCATCAGTTGGCAGGCACTGTGCATCACTTGATTTTTTTTTAATTCTTTTTGTCATTAGTGTTGTTGTTTGATTTTTTGTTGTTTTATTTTTTCCACTTTTTTTTTTTTTTTATTTCTTATTACACTACCCTTTTCTCAACCCATGAGTTCTCGGACTTTTCAATTTTAATCCCTAACCCTTTAGGGGGTGGTGCAGGTGTGAGTGAATGGCTGTGTCACATTTAGCTGCCTTCTGGGTTACACCACAACACATATGAATGATAGCAGTTCAAAGATCTAAAAAATCCTTTTTTGTTATGTTTTGTTTTCATAAGATATATGTTCAAAAAGAGATCTGAGAACTCAAATTTATATTTAATAATAATAATATTCATTTGTAACACTGAGGAACCTCTTTCCATTCCAGAGCAATCTACAAAAAGAACTATTTTATTCTAATCTTTACGTCTGCAGTGCATAGAGAAGAGAGAGAACAAGAAAAATAAAATCAGAATGACTGCATAACAATATAGCTTCTTTCCTATTAAATGTATGCTTTTTGTCTATTAAATGACCATGTGTCTTTTACAAAATAGAAAGGAGAACAGTCACAAAACTGTAATTTTTTATAAGATACATCAGTATAAAAACAGGAAGAAAAGAAGATTAATAGTACACTGACATAGGTCCCCCTATGTTCCCTGGTCTAGTATGATAAATACAGAAAATTGCATTTCATTATACTGTTGACAGTGTACTAATACATGGAAACTCAGTGGATCAGCTCACAGGCAACCTTGGCATGGGTCATTCCAACTAGCAATAGATTGCAATACACATATGAACAACAGTTTTGAATTTAAACTATGTTTCTTTAGAATATTTGCTGTACATTGCAGTGCAGCCATGTTATTTTGGAAGTAACATTTGAATTTTTTTAACTTCAGATGGATAGGGTTATTTTTCTTCTGAATAGTTTTTATGCATACATTTTCTGTTGTACTTTATCAAGCTCTATGTATTTTTTCTACATGTCCTTAAACTTTTTGTTTGTTTGTTTGTTTTTGTCTTTTTTTTTCTTTCTCTTAATATCAGAATTAATGTTCCTTAGAAACTTCCTACTAACATGATTTGTTATTGCAAAGATTTGGTTACCTTTCAGTCATTTTTCTGTTCTTTGAGTAGTCATATCCAAACCCTTTACTTGTATCTTCATTTCTATAACAATTACTGTTTTCTAGCTCTCACTGTCTTTGGCACAAAAATTTCCCTTCCCTTCCCTTCCCTTCCCTTCCCTTCCCTTCCCTTCCCTTCCCTTCCCTTCCCTTCCCTTCCCTTCCCTTCCCTTCCCTTCCCTTCCCTTCCCTTCCCTTCCCTTCCCTTCCCTTCCCTTCCCTTCCCTTCCCTTCCCTTCCCTTCCCTTCCCTTCCCTTCCCTTCCCTTCCCTTCCCTTCCCTTCCCTTCCCTTCCCTTCCCTTCCCTTCCCTTCCCTTCCCTTCCCTTCCCTTCCCTTCCCTTCCCTTCCCTTCCCTTCCCTTCCCTTCCCTTCCCTTCCCTTCCCTTCCCTTCCCTTCCCTTCCCGTGTTATACAGTGTAATTGCTCACCACCAGCTGACAGATGTTCAGCCTATCCCCAAGCAGCCAGCCCCTCACCCTGGCTAGACATTATATAGCATGACGTCAGATGGTATGGAATACCCCTTCGGCTTGTTTGGGTCACCTGTCCTGGGTCTGTCCCCTCCCAGCTCCTGCTGCACCCCTAGCCTGCCCACTGGCAGGACAGAGTGAGAAGCTGAAAAAGTCCTTGGCTTGGTGTAAGCACTGCTCTGCAACAATTAAAACATCAGCATGTTATCAACACTCTTCTCATCCTAATCCAAAACATAGCACCCTACCAGCTACTAGGAGGAAAGTTAATTCTGTCCTAACTGAAACCAGGGCAATAGTTTAGTTGCAACTGCTAAATTAGGATCCTGCTCCAAATTCAAGGACAGTAAACTAAGACCTAGTGAATATGTTTAGATCAAGTGGAAATCCACATTTTTACTTTAATCTGAGAGTTATTCTTTTGTACATACCTACACACAACCATCATGGAGAACACACCCTACAAATATGCATGAAATCTTGTCAAAAATAAATGTCTTCATCCTAGGTAGAATTCAATAATTTATTTAAATTATTTGGGAAATATATCCTTTTAAAATTTGTTTAGTACTAGTGACTCCAGAGTGAATTTCTCAAGTCTGTCAGAAAAGCAAACTTTTTTCTAATCTTTATAGAAGTATTGTAAACAGGTTTTTTAAATACGTAATACTTGATACTCAGATTCTGTGGGTTACTATTATTAATTATACACTTTCCAGCTTCTTATACCACCCTCCCAGTGAGTATACATGACATTATAGCTATTTTTTGATTTGACTATTTCTGGTATGGATATTTGAATGTATAAGCTTTTGAATTAACTATATCTATATTCTTAATTTTTAAAGAATAAGATGAACTCTATTTCTGTCTGTGGGTCCACTGGAACACTGGACACTCAGATGGTTTTATTTGCCTAATTAATTTAGCAAAAATGCAGATGGGCAGTAATTCATAGAGAAGGAAATGCCTATCCTCTGCTCATGAAAGATGAATATAAAATATAGTTGAAGATATATATGAGGTATATATATTTCAAATACAGTTGAAAATATATATGAAGAGGTTGTGTGGGGTTTTGATCAGAACTGTTCAAATTTTGCAAGCACTATTACTTTTTACAAACTTAGATTTGTTGATGGAAGAAGCATGATGTGAAGGAAAAGGAGTGGCAAGGACTGTTTCAGATAACCTTGATAAAAATGACATAGCTAATGTATCATAGAAATTTGGGATCTGTATGCTTCAATAGTTCAGTAAAATTAAGCAAACTACCATTATATCTTTTCTTTCAAGCATTATATGAAGCAGAAATTTTAACAATTTCATGACAGAGAATGAGGATAGTATTAGGTAACATTTCCCAAGAGACCTGACACAGGTTGATTGAATACGCTCCTCATTTGGGAATTGAAAACCAAACTGCAATATGAGAACAACTTTCTAGATGGAAAAGAGATAAATTATGTGGTGCTGGGCTCTACTATTCATGCCAGCTGCTGAGAAACCAACGTAACAGTATCCTGTCAAGATACTATAACTGTTTTATTTATTTTGGATTAACTTGCACTAATGAGGTGTTGCATTTTTTTATTTTATTTTACTTTATTTATTTTATTTTATTTTATTTTATTTTATTTTATTTTATTTTATTTCATTTCATTTCATTTCATTTCATTTCATTTCATTTTATAATGATGTATTCCTCATTTCCTTGTTTCTTATACAGAATCAGAATTCACTTCACCTAGCTGCAACATAAAAAGAAAAAAACTAAAGGAATATTCCCAAAGGCTAACTATAGCCTAGTGATTTAAATCTCCCTGTGATCCCTCTGTAATTGACAGAGAAAATTAGGCGTTTATCCTGGGGTGAGAGGCAGGGAGGTTTAAATATAAGGATACTAGGGGGTTGTAATTTGTGATTCAAAAAATTCTGGCTAGGTATGTGATTCGATAATATTAGTTTTAAGAGTTAAATCTATGTATTTGAACTTAGTTATTGATTTCACAGACTGGTAAAACTGTGGTGTAATATTGCAGAATAATTAATTTAGAAAGAATACAAATAACCAATTTCTCAATAAAAATTGATAACAATTTTTTTATTATCCATAATTTAGTTGGATTATTATTATTATTATTATTATTATTATTATTATTATTATTATTATTATTATTATTATTATTATTATTAAAATAATAATAATAAAAATGAATAAATAACCATTCCTCATTGGAAAGAGATTATCCACAGTACTGAATAACCTGATCTGAGGGGGGGGATTTATTGTATTGCTCTTTCATTTTGTCATGATTTCTGAAGTTTATTTTATATTATTTTTATTAGACAGTTTTATTGGATTTATTGGATTTTCTTTCTTGCTTCTTTGTACTAAGGGAGATTGAATATAGGAACACATGGCTTTGGAACACATTTTTGGGGGTCAGTTTGAAATCACGTGCAGCTAGTTAACACTCCTATTTTAATTGCTTCCTAACAACTTTCCACTTTCTTTTAAGATTTGTTACCAGCATTAATCACAGGACTTCTATTTATAAAAACAGAAAGTTATTTCCAAAAGACTTGTGTAAACATGAAGGAGTACTTCACTATCAGAGGAACTAATAAAGAAAAATGACCTGTGTGTTCTTCATAATATCAGTATATTTGTCAAAATAAAAGACATAACAGGTGAGATCTTATGAAAATGTAAAAGAGGTAATGTTGGATTAGTGCCATTATTCAACCTACTATGGCTTTCTGCTTCCACAAGCAGCTGTCTGTACTTGATACTTTGAATAAAAACAGAAGGCACCATAAAACACCTGTCCATTGTTTAATGTTGTAATCAGAGAAGAAAACTTCTTTCATGACTCCCACAGATTATCAATTTTTGCTACGAAGCATACAATTTTTATTGTCATTATCTGAGTTTGCATAGTTGTAACTGCTATTAATGATCATAGAATTGTGGCTTTGTGATGTAAATGTATCAGATAAATGAGTAAGACAGCATAACAGGTTACTAATCCTGATTTCAATAGGAGCTGTGGGAGCTCAGCAACCAAGTCACTTACTGAAGTGTTGAAAGTATGGTTTTGGTACTAAGAAGTACATATCTCATGCGGGGGGAGAGTCCTCATTCTTAAGCATCACTATCATTTTATGGATTGTGAAAAGGTCATCTAAAAGTTTGCACAGACAAGGTACTTGACTGTCTTGGTTTCAGTTAGAACAGAATTAATTTTCTTCTTGGTAGCTGGTGGAATGCTGTGTTTTGGCTTAGGATGAGAAGAGTGCTGATAACATCCCGATGTTTTAATTGTTGCAGAGCAGTGCTTATACCAAGCCAAGGACATCTCAGCCTTTTGCTCTGTCCTGCCAACAGGCAGGCTGGGAGTGCAGTAAGAGCTGGGAGGGGACAGACCCAGGACAGGTGACCCAAACAGGCCAAAGGGGTATTCCATACCATCTGACGTCATGCTATATAATATATAGGGGTGGCTAGCCGGGGGGAGGGGGCTGGACTGCTCGGGGTTAGGCTGGGCATCGGTCAGCGGGTGGTGAGCAATTGCATTGTGCATCACTTGTTTGTACATACTATTATTACTTACCTATTATCACCATTGTATTATTATTATTATTATTGTTATTATTATTATTGTTATTATTATTTTCCTGTCTTATTAAACTGTCTTTATCTCAACTCATGGGCTTCACTTTCCATTTCTCTCCCCCGTCCCAGAGAGGGAGGGGGAGGGTGAGCAAACGGCTGCGTGGTGTTTAGCTGCCGGCTGGGTTAAACCACGACATTGACATACTATCAAGCTGTCAGAAGGCATAAGTGGTTGCAGTCTAAATAAAGAATGGGAAACCATCTGGATATCTTAGCTGAACAAAACCTCTTAATGTTTGTTTGTTTGTTTGTTTGTTTATTTATTTATTTATTTATTCCCAATCTAACATTACTTCAGGTGTAGTTTTAGATCAAGAGTAGGCAAACAGTACTCTGTTGCCTCTGAGCTCTGAAAGAAACATGGGTAGTGGTATGCAGAAAACTTTAGAAATTAAACCTGAACCCAATCTTGGAATCCATAGAGAAAATGTGCCCTGAAACAGCTGGAAAAGTGCTAAAACTGTACAAAAATGCCAAGAAAAAAACACAATCAAAGCATGAACAGAGTATGCCCTTGTTTAACCTGGAAGGCAGCTAAGCACCTCACAGTCATTCCCTCATTTCCACCCACCACCCCACCACCCCCATCCCTCCACAGCAAGGAAAATTGAAAAATGCAAGAACTTGTGTGTTGAGATATGGATAGTTTAATAGGACAGAAAAGGGAAGGAAGGAAGGAAGGAAGGAAGGAAGGAAGGAAGGAAGGAAGGAAGGAAGGAAGGAAGGAAGGAAGGAAGGAAGGAAGGAAGGAAGGAAGGAAGGAAGGAAAATAATGATAATAATTAATAATAACAATAACAATAGTAATAATAATAATATAAAAAGCAGGTGATGCATAGAATCACAATGCAGTTGCTCACCGCCCAGCCACTCCCTGAGCAGTGGCCACTACCCTGACTAACTCCCAGTTTTATTGTTCAGCATATGGTATGGGACATCCCTTTGGCCAGTTTGGGTCAACTGTCCTGGCTGTTAGGGCAGAGTAGAGGTGGAGGATCCCTTGACCTGGTGGCCACACTCCTTTTAATGCATGCCAGGATCCCATTGGCCCTCTTGGCCATGAGGGCACAGTGCTGGCTCATGGTCAACCTGTCGTCCACCAGGACCCTCAGGTCCTTCTCCTCAGAGCTCCTCTCCAGCAGGTCGTCCCCCAGCCTGTACTGATACATCCAGTTGTTCCTTCCCAGGTGCAGGACTCTACACTTGCTCTTATTAAACCTCATTTGTTTTTTTCCTGCCCATCTTTCCAACTGGTCCAGGTCTTGCTGAATGGCAGCACAGCCTTCTGGCGTGTCAGCCACTCCTCCCAGCTTTGCATCATCGGTGTACTTGCTGAGGGCAGACACTATTCCCTCATCAAGGTCCAAAACATAAAACCATATCAGCTACTAGGAAGTAAATTAACTCCATACCAGCTGAAATCAGGAGAGAGGCTTAGCATTAATAATGGAAAAAAATGTAGAAAATTTTCAAATGTAGAAATATGTCAATGTCTATTTAAATCTGTGTAAATAGATTTTCACTGGATTTTATTAACAAATTACACCCTGAAATTAGTAAGTAAACAATGTAAACATATATCTATATATTCTTATTTCACAGCATGGTTCTTTGTTCTTATTTTTCATCCATTTCAATATGCAAATATGCCATGTTGCAAAGACCAAGCATATTATGCAATTTAGGAATTAAAGACTTTGCATTTAACATTTATGGAGAAAAAAAAAAAGCAAATAAACAAACAAAATTGCACAAATATGTGTTGATTGCTAATATACGGAAATGTGTGATGTTCTATGTCTTTTCATTCTAAGTTATATTAACACAGTTGCAATTTTCATGCAGTGTAATTTTAACTAAGTGAATAAAATGTCAATTGGGATAATGAAAAGTGTAGCAAGTTGCTGCCTAAAATTAATTGGAGAACCAGAAGATGCATTAGAATATTGATATTTGTTCCAGTCTTTGACTTTAATACATTTGAAAAACAACAAAGAAAATTACTCTCTACTTTTTGTTCCTGGATAGACCTTTCTTTCAGAAGGAATCTAGAAGTGCCTGCTTGGAGTCGGGAGGAAAAACTGTTTTTAACATCTTCCATTGCTATCACATAGATATTCACATTATTTAGCATCTGTTGTTTTGTTGTTCTCCAAGAAAATAAACGTTACCATTTCATTTGTTTTCCTGCTCTGCCACAGTCAAAATACCAAAACACATGCTGTGTTTTCCTAAGAAAGATCAGAAAAATAAGAGGGTCGAGATGAATTAGAAGTTTTAAGTATTAGAATATGTGAATGTGGAGGTAGTTTTGCAGTACAAGTTAAATCTTTTTATATTCTTTGTTTTCTGTATATGGAGATTTGTTTTACAGACCAGAGAAGAGATGCTGCAACAGTTGAAACATTCTTGTATAAAGTTTCTTACATAAGTTTCCTGTATAAACATACTAAATGTCTGCCTAATGATTACTTTAGGGTTAGGAACTTTTCAGCAGTCTTTTCAGTCTCTTGTGCCATATTAGGTTTACTTACTATTAGATGTCTCAAAGAGTTTGTTAAAATATATTTGGAAGAAAGGAATGAACATTTATATCTCTGTAGAAACTCAACAGAGTATACCAAGCTTAATACAGAAAAGAAAGAAATGTATAAATTCATGTATCTGACACTGATTGAACCAATATGCACAATAAAAAAATTGTTTATTGGAAGTTGATAGTAACAAATCATTTCAAAAGGTAAAACTCTGCTTGGCAATGTTTTTTAAATTACATTTTAAAGGCAGTTAAGGGTAAAACCAAACTAAATAGTTTTCTGTTATTTCAAAGTATTTTGAACTCTACATCCACTACTTTCCATTGAGATGTGTCAACACTATTATTTCATTTAACTTAGTATATTATTTATTTTAGTTAACTCTATTACGATTTTGAAGGGCAGAAACTCTGAAAACTTAGGTTAACTGGAAAAAGACAAGGCCTATGATTAGCGCTCATTTGTGCCAGTGCAAACATTCTTGCACTAGAGTTCTTAGGTTTGAGGTATAGAACACTATAAAATAATTTGTGTGATATGAATAAAGAGAAATGTGGTGCTTAATATACAATGGATAATGAATGACTTATAACCAAAACACTAGTTATGCACCTTTTGCTTACCTGAATGCATATGGAAGTACACATATCCACTGTTGGGAGGAGCTTAGAACTCACTTTCTTGAGACAACAGACTAATCAAGACTTCTCTCAAGAAATCATTTTTCTCAGTTTGTTTTTCCAGTAAAATAAATAAATAAATAAATAAATAAATAATGTATTTCTTATCCAAATAAGGTAATGCAGAAGCTTTTCACAAGTCACAAGAAATATATCAGAATAAATTAAAATAAAAATTTGCTTTTCCAAACAGCTTTAAGAATTGAACTAGTAAAATTTTGTGCAGGCACTGACTGAAAAATTTTCAGATGTGTTGTTTTTTTATGAAGCAATAAAATAAGATTGTTTTTCTTCCTCATTTCAGTTTTCCATAGAGTCTGAGGATAAGTCTGCCTAAATGTATTCCTTACTTCTATGACAACTAACCATTCACAACTTTGACACTAACCATTCAGCAATTCACGAAGGAGGAGAGGGAAAATAGTAGGGGAGAATAGTTTGGAAGGTATATTTCTTATAAAACACTTACAGTAACAGTGGAGAGACTAAGGGAAAAACAACAAGATACTGTAAAACATTTGCTTACTATTCCAATCAATATATAATTTAGTTAATGTTATTGTTATTAAGGTTATTGGGATTTTTTTTTTATTACTCTTTTTTATTTTCTTTATCCTTCCTTTTTTTTTTTTTTTTTTTTTTTTGTTCTTTATTAATATTATTTCTTCTTCCATTAGGATTTTATTAGTTTAAAATACACTTTTGTTTGTATTTGGAGCTGGTGATGATTATTAATTTATTTTAAGAGTAACCTGGTACTTAAACCTGACTTTTCTTGCTGCCAGTGACACCTGACAAAAAACTTACAAAGCAATAATATGAAGCTGAGGGTCTTAACTGCTGGTTGCAACCACTATCTTTATTTGAAAAATTTATTCACATGGAACAGTAAGGGTTATTGTGCAACTCCTTTTCATGTTGGCAAAGAATGTACTTGCAGGAATAATCACTCTAAGATGAGCAATCAACAACGCAGTGAAGAGGCCTTAGATTCAGTTGTAATAGGTGTTTGCAGAAACAATTAATTTATAGAGAACCGTATTACATCTCCAAAACCACATTCTGCTTGAGACAATATTTTTACCCTTTGTATTTGATATATTCACATAAAATGTAATAGTAGCATGGTACATGGAAATAATATCATAAACTCTCTCCTTGGCAGTAGAAATAAACCAGTACTCACTGTCCACTGCAGTAGGAGTATTCAATTCACTATTAATTATACAGCTTAGTATAGACAGAATACTCACATGTGATCAAATGAATAAATAGCTCCCCAAATATCATAATGGATCACTGGGATGATTTTTTATGGATCTCAAAAACAAGAAGATATACAGAGAGTGAATAAATCAGTTTGCTAATAATGGGTCTGCCACTATCAAAGTAGGAAACCACTAGCAGACAATGTTAAGAAAGCCAAAATGTTTAGTAATTTTATGTATAATGCTTGGCTAAAATGCCAAAGGAAGCCTAAAAGTCAATATAATTAAAACCTAAAATAAAAAATTTCAGCCTTGAATAAGTAAAGAGTAGGCTAGAGAGTATTTATATAAGTTAAAAGTTCTCATATTTTACATCTGAATTTCTTCATATGTATTTAAAAAATACAGTGGTAAAGTTTAAGCATCAGTGTTAATTATTCTGAGAATTTGTGGAGCAAAGACAAAAAAGGCAATTGCAGTGCCACGCTTTAAAAAAAATATGACAAAGGAGGAATTGTGCATGTTGGCTTTACTTCTATTTACAAATAATACCTGGAATAAATAATCAAACTGCCAAACTTCAAGGTTCTCAAGATAAAAAAAAAGAATAAATAAAAATAAAAATAAAAAAATAAAAATAAAAATAAAATAAAATAAAATAAAAATAAAAATAAAGGAGGAGAAAAAAAAAAAAAGGAAAAAAAAGGGGGGGGGGGGGGGGGAGAATAATGTAATTGCCCAATAGCCAAAAAAGACATGTCAAGAAGAATCACTTAAAAACAACCTGATCTACTACAATAGGCTAATAGGACGTCTAGACAAAATGGAGGTATTAGATTCCTATAACTTGACTTTTAAAGATTTCTGACTTTGTGCCTCTGTACTGTACTACAAGAAAACTGAGAAAAAAATGTTTGAATGAAAAAGCTTAAGGGTAGATTTCCAGCAAATCTGACAAGAAAATTGCACCTGTGTAGAAATTCTTAATGTTTCACTGCTAAAATCATGGAGTTTTGCAAGTATCAGTAAGTTTAACAAGGCACTAAGAAGCCCTACTTAGGAAAAAAGTTAGATTCTTCTTACTGGGTCTTCAAAAATGGTTTAAAATGTGCCACAAGTTATAAATATATATAGTTAGTATATAATATGCGTATCATAGAATGTCATGATTCAGGCAGGTGAATAGAATGAATAATTTCCTAATATTCCTGCCCAGCCCATAATTCTTTATTTCTTCCTGCATTAAAAATTTATGTAAGAATATGTTGTCATTTTTTTACTTCCAAGTTCTGTTACGTTGCTAACAGTTTTAACATCAGTGGGATTAGTTGTAGTTAGGTACCTCCAGAATTACACAGCTCGTATTTTTGTAAATACATCTAATTGTTGTTGAAGAAAATATAGATCTATGATTCAATCCTTGCAAGCAATTTCTATTTCAAAGGCAGAAGAGATTTCTGGACCACATGTATGTTGTATGATATTCATTAAGTTAAAAAGTTAGGTTTAAATTTAAAGGCTACCAAGACTCTGAAGTCTAATTCTAGGGAAGGTTCAAATAGTGCTCTGTGCCTCTAACTGCACCATATGGTCTAAATGCTGAGTATTTTATAAATATGCCTGAGAGCTCTGAAGTAGATCATGGCTAAAACAGCAAAATCAAAGTCAAATTTGGGTCAAAAGGACCTGCTTGTCCTTTTCGTCTTGCTCAGAATTAATTCAATGCATAAATCATGTACATCTGCATAATGCCTAATTTGTGAATCATGTTTTCATCATTAAAATTTCATATGTTGAGTAAAAGCACAGTGTTCCATCAATATCAAGTTATGCTTTACACAGGGAAAGAAAGTCCTACTTAGATAAATATATTATGTAGGCCTACATATTATCTCCACAGTTAATAGGTCCTTAAGGTTTTTTGAGTTCTTTCAGTTAAAGCTGGATTAAAATTCACATGTTCTGCAGTTCAGTGACTAAATTCATTCTCTACATCTGTTGTTATTGCTTCTCACTGTGTAGTTGATCTTACTGCAATGTTGTATATTAATCCAGAATAGTTATATATTACATTATACATATGCAATAGCTTTTAACATAGTAAAATATGTTAATTTCTTTCCTCAGAGCCTCTTAGTCTTTTGATGAATATCACTGGTATGATTTAATATTGATGTATCTCTGCAGACCCAGAAACTTGGGAAAATCAACTGCACAGGACTCCAAGCATCTCAAGAATGCATCTGCGTAAAGTTCAGCTTCTAAAGAAAGCTTGTCTTTAAATGTTTTGCAATGCTTTAGCATAGGTGGCATCACAAAATGGTTTAGGTTGGAAAGGACCTCTGTAGATCATCTGGTCCAACCCTGTTGCTCAAGCAGGGCTCTGCAGAACATGTTGCCCAGGACCATGTCCAGATGGCTTCTGAAGATTTCCAAGGAGGGAGAGCCCCACTGTACCAGTGTTGTATCACCTGCACAGTAAAGAAGCATTTCCTGATATTCAGACAGAACTTCCTATGTTTCACTCCCTCAGGGGATGTGCAGGCTCCTTTACTGTCACCATACCCAGATAAACGTTTTTATGTTAGCAGGGTCAGGGCAACCCAGACTGACTTAGCATGGGCAGGGAGCACTGACGAATTAATCAAACATGATTCAACAAAACTTTGAGCTTACAATAACTACTATCAAGGCAGATTTGGATAGCTATACTGAGCTGATCTCTAGAATCCCAGCTCCTTCCTTTGCCTACAGAGTGAGACTTAGACTAAATGGTTAATGAGAATAAATACTTCTGTTTTTTGAATGCTTTGTATTATTTTTCCACATCTAAAGTATATTATTTCATATGATTCAGCAAGGCAATTATTATGTAAGTATGAAGGAAACTCTTCATACATTTTATTTTTTCTGAAATCCACACATTTATTTTTTATGTTTTTATTTGCACTGTACTTCAAAATATGTAAAAATATATCTTAAAAT
Source organism: Anas acuta (assembly GCF_963932015.1). Lineage (NCBI taxonomy): Eukaryota > Metazoa > Chordata > Aves > Anseriformes > Anatidae > Anas > Anas acuta. The sequence continues at coordinate 142,283,748 of NC_088980.1, forward strand.
ATACCCTAGTTCCATTAATATTTTAGTGATCTATATTAGTAAAAAGTATTTTTTTGCAGGAAATGCCTTCCTATCCAAATTTGTTTAAGAGGTAAACTGAATGGAAAGTGTTATTATCCCATAGCAAGTTTCTCATAAATATAAGGGAAAAAAAAATATTCAAAAGAAAAGCAAAAATAGTCTCAAAAAAGAGTCTCAAAACCTGTCTTAAAATTGGCATTGTTAGGTTCCCTGCACTGTAACTTTTTTTCCAGAAGACCAGTCTTTCAGGAGTTGCCTGAAAACCAGCTGTAGCACATCATAGTTTCTTCTCAGGCTTCATGCCTCTATTCTTCCCTTGTCTATATACGTAGTTAAGAATTGCAAGAATATAAGCAAAAGAGTAAAATCTACTTCTAGATTATAATACTTTCTTACATTATTAACTTTGCTTTTATACTCATGTCCACATTTCCTATTTGATAATACTTTTTCCATTCCTTTTTTGTCTGTCTCAGTGTTTTCCAAACTTTTATATTCTTTACTGAAAGATGAGTTTCTTCTAAGAAAAACAAATACTGCATTAAGGCAATATTACAATCCTTTACTGCATTTATAATACAGTAATAAATAATAATAAATAAAATAAATATAAATAAATAATATTTATAAATTGTACAGATCGGATTAATATTATTTCAATCACTTTTTTTCTCTTAACTTTTTATTATATTTAACTTTTATTATGATTACTACTATATTAACTTATGATTTTAAATATATTTAATGTTGCCTTTGTGTCTTGTTTGCTTATAATATCTTTATTGTCCATCTTATTTCATATCTAATTTCTTGATTCTTGCATTGGGAATTGATTCCAAATATACCTTAAAGTTCTGACAGAATATTTGGCTGATTTACTCTGTCCTTACAGTTTTCAAATACCTCATGCTTTCCAGTTACATATAAATTATGCACATTTTCTTATTATTTATAGTCTTTATTTTTAGTGAAATGGTGAAACTATTTCTAGTTTCAAATAAATAATTTTTACTGCAGTTATTTATTTTTACAAGAAGTAATTAACTTCATGATTATAATCTGTTTTTGAAGGATTGATGAAATTTTTAGGAATCTGTTTTTGTCTTTACTAATTGGATTACAGGAATATCATAAAGTGTCATTGTGCTAATCAGTGTATGAATGGATAGTAAAAAATGTCCCAGTCCAAAGTAGTCTGGAGTCTGCATAACTATCCAGGAAAAAAATAGACAAGTAAATGGACTTTCAAAGTTAGAGGTGATGCTCCTGTATTTAGATTAGAAATGCTCCTGTATTTCATTCTATATTGTGCCCCAACATATTTCCAAGCTTGTCCATATATGCTACCACTTATTGTTAATTGGATTTTACCATAAAACTTTAAATACAAAAGTATTCATATAGTTCCACATGAATTCATGTATTTCCATATATATATAAAATAACATATAACATATATATGTTACATAAAGAAATAATTTATAAGTAATAGAAGTAATTTATACCTGTGTTCCTATTCAAAATAGTGTATTTAATAACTGAAGAAAAAAGATCATAGCTCATGTAGAAAGTATCACTTATCAAGCAAAGCAAGAAGTAATGTAGCTTGGTGGTAGAAGAACAATCTCTAAGTGCTATATAAATCTGCAAATTGTAATGTAATTTGGGCAAAGCGGAGGTCAAGCATCCTTTAAATTGAGATTAAGCATATTATTCATGACAGTGTAGACATCATTAGGCATATATAGTATCTATGAAGAGCAATCTATATGAGAGGATATCAGTAACTGAGCTTTACAACACCAGCCAGCTGAATCAGATTTCTCTTGTGATATATAAACTGTATAAATATTCAGAAACATTATTTTATGCTAGAACTGGAAACATAATCTTGTGCAATACCAAGTCATGGACTTCTAAATGAATCTCTGTACAATAATGCTTTTGTTTTTTTTTTTTTTGCAGCTGATAAATGACACACAGCATGAATAGAAAAGTGGAAGGTAAAGCTTGGAAGGTAAAAAAATAAAGGTGAGAAAGAAAAGGGTGGGCAGAAAGTAAATAAAGATGAATGACTTTCACAGATACCATAAAACCCAAGTCAGTGATTTTAGGATAAAAGATGAGAGAAGAAAATACAAGAATAAAGATGAAAAATATGGAAAAAAAATCAGTACTGTTTACTGATGTAAATTATTCGATGAATTTCTGTTGTAGTATTATCACCAGATATTATGAGAGTTTAATATTTCATGTAAAATGATAAATAGAAAGATATTTTATGTAAAACGATAAAATTGATATATTGAAAGAAAAAAAAAGTCTGAGATTCATGTCCACAAGAAACTAGTCAACCTTTTTTGACTACCATTGTGTCACTTGGCTGGTATGAAAGGTTTGTTGTAGAAGTCTTTTAATTTGTTTATTGTGTACTTACAAAGGTATGTATACATATTGACATACGTATATATATATATATCATGTTGATGTGATTTGTAATATTAGACAGATCAAGGACAAGATACAGGGCTATTATTGCGGAACTGTTTGTAAACTATGTACCAAACCACTATTTCTAGGACACTAGAAATAGACATACAGTTTTTTTAAGAAATACATAGGATAAAAGGCAGAATGATCATAGTAGCACCTGACACACACACACAAATCTCTACATGATACCTAATTATCTATTAGAACAATCCTCTTTTCAGCCAAAGTGCTTTGCAGATGAACTTTGGTGGTTGAACCTGGGCAAATACGCAGTGGACTTCTACTCAAATGAGTAGCAAAAAAGGTGAAAAGTATTTAAACGACGGTCTTCTAACCAAGATAACCTGTTGTGGAGAATAGTCAGACTTGTTAGTGTCACTAATAAGCACTGGCCTTGGGAGAAAAACAGTTGAATAGTTGTTCCTGCTTATTATTTATACGAATTTTGCAGATGGAGGTCTGCAAGCTTGGCATGAGAGGTTGCCAAAGAAGGGAGTCTTGCAGTGGCTGGACAGCCTTGATTTGATGGCAGAACAGAATCTTGAAGGCCATGGTGCCCAGAGTGAAATCTTTTGCTTCATTATTTATGAAATGAATATTAAAGTCAACACCCTTGAATATGATAATGAGATTAATAAAGTATATGCTAGCCATATATGACTATAGTACTACTCAACTCTCCACCCAAATCATGCTAAACATTACCCCTGGGGGAACAGACTAGGTTAGAATATTAAAAAAGAATTAGTTTTAAGAGTTAGTGTTATGAAAAACAAAAACAAAAAACAAAACAAACAAACAAACAAAAAGACAAAAAAAAGGTTAGTGAAAGAGAAGAGCAGGGGAAGAGGAGAAGAGGGGAGATAAAGAGAAGAAACTAGATACGTAGAAGAGGCAGTCAATGGGATGCACTCCTTTCTCCTTCATCAAGACAGGGACCCTTCTTTGGTAAACCTTTACCCAAGAAAGCATTTTGCTTGCACTATTATCATATATTAGTGCTATTGCAGTAAGTGTATTTATCAATGACAATTACAAGTCTGTCATATATCTTACCTTATTATATACTTTTAACTTTGTGAAACTGTCTTAGTGAAAGTCCTTAGCAGGGCTCTGAAGCAGGCATACATTTGACTCTGATAAGTCAACAGAGTCAGGTCACCTGTATCTGCAGATCTCACCTTTTATTATAACTTGTAGATCTGGTAGCTTTTCATTTCATATTTTCTGGTACTTTTGAAGAAATTCTGCTTTCAGAAGCTAAGAATTTAATCTACCTAACATATTAAAAACATTCCTGACACTACATAATTTGCAGTAAATCATGTACCGTTGATAAGGATGAGAATTCAGACAGATATTGCAACATTTCAAAAGATACACATAATTTTATAAAAAAAAAAAAAGAAGTCTATGCAGATATGGATGTATTAATCTAAATGCCTGCCTGACTAGACAACTCTGCTGTAATTTTTTCCATTGCATCAATTCTTAAAAACAAAGTGGAAATTTCTAGGTATTTATCCTTTCTCAAGAAGTTGTGATGATTGTTTGTTTTTCCTAAATAAATATGAATAAATAAATAAATAAAGTATTTTACATGTTCACTGAGATGATTTCTAATGATTTAAATATCTTTTATCATTTAAAACTATGTATCTAATATTTAAATCTATCAATTTGGATGCTGAATTTGATTTTTTTTTTTTTTTTGAGAGAGATAAAGAGATAGAATTTCTTATTTAAAAGAAAAGGAGAACCACTGTAAGTACAAAAGAATAAGACAAGAACATAGCCTCTTAAATCAATTAAATCAATTTAAATTTAAATTTAAATCAATTTAATTTAAATCAATTAATTTAACTGAGCTTGTGAGTATGAAAGTAATGAACTATAGATTAAAACATTTTATGGGTAAACAAAAGAAAGGAATACATCCACTGCTTTGTTGCATGACTTGAACAAGGCAGATTAGATCATGAGTCTTCATTACCAAATTTCAATTCAATGTCCATCTATGCTTTTCTTTTTCCTCTACAGTCATACTTCCAATACACAGTAACATAGAGCTCTTAAGAAAAACTATGTTATTTAAAGGAATACTTGATGATATGGAGATGGCTTCTGAACTGATAATAAAAACACAAACACATCCTTGCACAAACCCAGTGTATGTATCAGATATACATTATTTGTAAGCTCACACTAGCAACTTTTCCTTAAAAGAAATCTGTCTTCTGTTCACTGATAACTAACAGGCAAACATGAATATAAAATAGAAGACATCCTTAAGGTTTACTCTGACTTTTCTCACAGTATCTTATTTATAGGCCTGTATCATTATTTAGATACTTTGGTTAGAAAGGATATGTGTTAATCATTATGCTGAAGGAAATTAGGTGGGTTTTTAATAGTGTAAGAATATGAATCAGGTCTATCAAGTATACTGTAGTTTTGATAGTTGGCTATTGAACACAATGGTCAATTCATCTCTGAAATGCTTATTGCTACTACTTAACACTTGTCAATCTTTGCAAAGATTTTAAGTTCAATATTTTTTAGCTCAGACAAAAAAATAACATATAATAAGATACAGGTCAAAAATGGGTGGATATAGAAAATGAAGATAATCATATCTTTATAAAAATATTTTGAGAAATATTTTGAGTAATTAATTTATTTCAGCAATACCATTAATGCTTTTATAGTTGCAATTCTTTAATTTACATTACAGACTATTTCTCTGGGTTTTGATATTCTTGTTGTTAAATGTATCTTCAGGGTAAAAATTAATATGCAAGTAATTTGATGTGCAAGATGTCTGTACAAGTGTAACTTTTTCAGAGCTTCTTATAGAACATATTTTTAAATTTCTGTTTATAATTATTTGTTGGTTAACTTTGAATATATTTCATATGGTTTTCAATGTTCCTCTGTCATTCTTTTTTAAGAAACACGTAGAAGTCGGGGCACACCATTAAAAATAAATTGTTTCCTTTATTCTTATATTAAAAAATAATAAAGTGTTGAAAAATATGGTGTAAATATAGTGAAGAGGCAGTTTTACTGACAACTCTAGGACATGCACTTCTATAGGATCTTTAGCTTTTTTTCTGAGGTACATTTGACAAGAACCTAAGCAATTCACAAAGGGGATCTTCTTATGTCCTGCTTGTTTTGGTATGTGCAGAGTTCCATTCAAGTTCTTCTGTAGAAAAAATCATGACTGGTATATTTTGTAACTCACATTTTGGTAGTCTGTTCTCTTAAATATTTGAAAAAATCTGCCAGAATCTACTTCCCAAAGACTCTGAACTTAAAGATTTAATCAAACTCAGTAGTTTTTTAAACTGCTTACCAGAAACTTATGTCAAAAAGATAACACAGAAGATAAAAATGGTGTTCAGGCATTCTGAGACATAGATAATCTTGCTTCTGCCAATTAAAAAATGTTTGGTCATTATACATAAATGTATACATACATAATAAATGTATATACATATGCATTTACACAAATATATAATAATTTGTATACGTTTATACATATACAAAATATATACATAAATATATATATACATAAAAATCAATAACTGCATCTTAAAAAATATGTATTACATCATTTGGATTGCACTAATGAAGTCCATACATTTGTAAAACAGAACAATCATTCCACCAGCAGTGTTCAAAATGTTCATTAAAATAATGTTTAAAATAAGATATCTTGGAATTAATTATTTTATGAGGTTGATTTTTTCCCTCTGATGTTCATTATTTTTCAGTGATTAGCACCCACAAGTCAATTTCATTTCTATCTTCCAAAACAGGGTGTAATTTGTTGGTACATTTTAAAGAATCTTGGACTGGATTTTTTTTGTTATGTATTTTTTATCTAATTCTTCAGTAAAAAAAGTTATTTTAAGAGTTTTCTCCAAAATTTATACACATAAATCTGATTCAGCCTGACTAGAAACATGTAAAAACATTAAAGTGAAAACAACAAATAATTCCAATATAAATATATATATGTATCTTTGTTTGAAGTCCCAAATACAGAATCACAGCATCACACAGAATCGCAGAATTGCCTAGGTTGGAAGACACCTCAAGATCATCAAGTTCAACCTCTGACCTAACACTAATACAGATATTTCAAGAACCTTGTCCATAATTCTAGTTTGTTTAATACTGTTTATTCCTATTCCATAGAATTTTAAATCATTTCCATTAGCAAGTAAGTCAGAAGTAAGGTACAGCTTTCTTTCTTTTTTCTTTCTTCTATTTTTATTTATTTTTTAATAATTCTCTGACAAGACAAGAATATTAATCAACCATATTGATAACATCTGCAGGAGATCAATACCACTACTTCTTTTGTTCAGTTAAACACACAAGCACAATATTTTTATTTTTTATTCTTTCCTGCCCTAGCTGACTACAAGTACCTTTAAGACGAGCCCCTGAAAATATTGTCCAAGGAGTCCATCCTGAATTTCTGTTGCAGCTACCATCAGGAAAACTACAATGACAGTCCACATTTCAGCTGTACTATATTAGAAACAACTACCATTAGTAACAACAACTACCATTTGTAGCAACAAGTACCATGGGATGAAGGTCAGACCTACTACTACAGACCGTGAAATGGTGCAGCTATGACATGGACTGTCTCTTGTAGACTGCAGCCCCATTCATCTTGGTGCAACTCATGTCCTCAGTGGCATAAGAGTTACACCTATTGGTCTGAGTACCTTCAGAATCAGAGATCTCAAACTAAATACCATAAATGTCAAATTCTTGTGCTAGTCATTTAGAATTAATAAAACATCCAAATTACTGAAAGAAAGAGAGAATACAAATGAGTCAATTTATTTGGTAAACTGGTGTAATTCCACAGCAAATCTTTTAACATGTTTGAATTGTTTCTGCTTTTACATTTTTTATCATAATCTGGCAAGTGATTTTCAACATGTTCAACCAGAAAGAATAAAGTAATACTAGGCTTACTGACATTTTAATCATTTGGATTAAAGATTAGCACTCAATGCTAATCTCTTCTCTTTAAAGGTTTAAGGTTTAAAGGTTAAAGGTTTTATACTGAATAATTAATTTTTATATGCACACTCTCTTTCAAATATTGTATTTCTGTTATTAGTGTTATTACTGACAGAATACAAGACATTTCTTTTGGAGGTCAGCATCTTGGAAATCCTAAACCAAATACTTATAATTAGAGAACTTGTAAGGAATTTAACTTTAGGAGTTTAACTTATTTATTCTATTTCTTAATTTCATCAGCATTTTTCTAACTATTTCAATTTTTACAAAGAGTGAATTAGAACAGTTGCCTGGAAGGAGCTTCTGTGATGCAAATTTACAAACCCAGATGTGTGCATGTGTTTTGTGTGTGTATGTGTATTTCATGCACACATATGGTTATGTTCTTTACTAACCAAGGAAGAACTTGCTTTCCAGCTTAGTAAGTTTATTAATAATAAAATTATTTTCTAACAATGTATAAAGTTTGTTTTTCTTTCTTTTTTTTTTTTTTTTTCAGGTTAATATGACCTAAAATAATTAGTTTCTAAATCATCAGAACAATCTAAACTAAGATTGTTCTGTTAAAATAAAACAAATATGGTCAACAGACTTCTTGAGACTGACCTTGCAGAGTATTTCTATAAACACACTATTTGGGAATCAAGATAATCAGCCATAAATTCTACTAGCTTAGAATGAAGAGTGAAGATGACATTTTCTTCTCTCTATGTGACACAGGTCTGGCAGCCTATGGACAATTTCTGTTTCATTCTGGTTCATTTGTTCTTTTTCTCTCATATTTCTTCCTGAAAACAATAAAACAACAACAACAAATCTCAGTTTTATCTCTGTTTCATTGGCTTCATCCACTTTCAGTCCATTGTGGAGAACTCTGAACCAGGCATTTTTGATAGAAAATTAGATTGATTTTCCATATGTATCTGACTCATGTTTTAACATGAATTATTTGCCTACTAAGTTCCAAGGTGTAAAACTTCTGCATTTATGTGGAAGTGAAAGATAATGGAGGATAGTAAGAATCAACAATATAAGCCTGGAACCAGATTTCTGTAAAACAATGAGTTGTAATTATTTTGTCCTTTGAACTGGACTAGGTATTACACTAACCAGCAAAACCACAATGCATCTCCATAAATAAATGCAAGTTACACCCCTGTATTACCACTGTTTACTTCCTACTGTTCATAGAATTATGGTCACCTTTATACAAAAAATATGTGTTCTTCCATCTTCCTGCTGAGACATAGCCACTGTGAATGTTTCTTTTTTTTTTTTTTGGCACAAACTATGTAAGAATGAATCTCCAATCTCAGGTGAGGTGAGAAAAAGTAAGTGAGGAATGTAGGCACCATTTCTGTTCTAGTGGATATTTTTATTAAATAGAGCATTCAACAGGAAAGAAGAGGCTCTCTCACCCATAGCAGAATCCCTCCAGCTTCATGGAGTAATTGACTAAACCAAATTGTCTTTACTGAGGGTATTCAAATGTTGCTGAACATTTTTACTGAGTCAGATGTTACTGTCATGTTTAACTTCTCAAAAATAACATTTTTTAATACATCATATATGTATTAGTGGTCATATTCAATCAGTGCTTCTGCTTTTGTGTCAAAGTCCATTTAAAGGTGGACTGGTAAAAAGGTAAAAATGATTGACATGTGCTCCTAGTTTCAGTTCCAGATCAGTTTCTGCTATAATTCAGTACAGCTGTGCTGAATGTCACTGGATGTCAGAAATGTCAAAACCCTCAAAACCAAATCCAAATCTTTAAATGTAAATTGTGACATCAGAGTTCATAGTACTGGTCTCTGAAAGGTCTGTTTGGTCTTCTGGAACATCAACCTTGGCTTCAATTTTCAGTGAAATAGCTAGAATTCTTATAGTAATTGCTTAGCAGTAACTATGATGGCAGTGAAGCATCCACTCCAAAAAAAGAGCTATATGTTTAAGGAGGAAAGGAAAAGAAATTCCATAATAAAAACTGCAAATAACAGTTTGAGAATTCAGATTAAGGATTTAAAAAATATATTAAAATATATATATGAGACATCCATACCTTAATTTCCCTTTACATGAATGTTGTCCATACATAAAAGTCTCTATTTATGTAGATTTATTCGTACAGAACTGTACATTATGATACAACTTTTCAGAATGATTTTTCAGCAACAAATAACAGCTCTATGTCAACTAACCCCATCTTTCAGTTGAATTATCACTTATGTTTTGGAAAATATACCAAGAAGGGTCTGCCTAACAGCCTCTTCATAAAACAGATCATTTCAGGGAAAACATACCAAATAATATCACATGTGAACTTGGGCCTTTTTTTTTTTTTGTAACTTACAGATGCTGAGAGTGCATATTTGCTTAATTATGATTCTTAGTATTATTTATTTATTTATTTATTTATTATCGATCCTCTATCTACTGACTTTACCAAGCTGTGGATACGACTAATGTCTCCAGTTAGAATGGATAGTCACCTTCATTCCTGCCATTAGTAGCTACAAACAGAGAAGTGGTCTGTATTTACTGGAGATAAACATATTTTTAGAAATTATTTCATAAAATGATATCCACAGATTCTTTTCTATGAAACTGATAATGCAATTTAAGTTGTTTGAATGATCAGAGACCATAAAGACACCAGACACCACACAATAGTGATCACTGGACTGGTTAGCGTGTGTTATAATACCTTGCTGTTAGTTCTCTGCTCCCTTTCTCTTGATTTTTTTAAAGTAATTATGTTCATGATGGTGGCAATTATACATAATAGAAATGCTAGTTACAGATAATGACAGGGAAGACCAATGATTTTTCTTCTTTTCTATTTTTTAATGTAATGTGAAACTATTATTTATCATCAGATTTTTTCTTTATCCTGTCACCCTTCTGTGCTGTCTGAACCACAGACATTACTCCAGCAGAGCTGTTCCTAACATGCCCTTTCTCCCCCTCTTTAATGTGTCACCTAAGTTGATGATTTACAGAATGATAAATTGGTCCACCTAACTCTCCATGCCAACTGTAAAAGATCGAGAACTGCATGGTAACACTGCCAAGTCCCCCTGTGCTTTGGTTTGTAGTGTGTACCAATAGCTGTTCATGTATTCAGGATGAAAGAGACATTATACTGTGATTTGCTAGAAAAGATTTGTAATATACTTAATTTGATTCCAGTAAAGACCCATGTAAGGGATATGGATATCACATGAATGAGGAGAATGCTTGTTTTGATGCATTGCATAGAAAAAAAATTGGTATGGATGCACAGCAACCCCTTGGGATCTGTACCAGTCAACTATAAGAGATTCCTCATCTCTAAGCTAAAGCTAGATGCTTTGTTCTGGGTTATATCAAATGGACTGATGCCAGAGAGACACTTGGGAGGCATGATCTTAAGTAGTGATTTTAATTAAATATTAGAATTTCAGTTAATAAGTGATGTCATCTGAACACTCCAGTATTCCAAAAACCCATCGAAAATATGAAAATGGATATTTCTGATATAAGAAGTTTATTATTATTACTATTTTTAACAAAGTTCTCCAACAATCTTGCTCAGACATCTATAGCCACAAACAAAATTAAGTCCCTAAGAACATCCTTAAAACTTTGTATCAGGTTGTATCAGCCTACAAGAACAACAAAAACAAAACAAAACAAAACAAAAACAAACAAAAAACTAGCTTTTTTTTTTTTTTTTTTTTTTTTTTTTTTTTTTTAACCTACCTTTGTTTTATTGCTTAAAGCAAACAGCAATAACACTGGAGCTGGTTTACCAAACAGTGTGGAATCTCCATCCTTGAAATACACAAAATGTGACAACACAGCCTCGAGCAACCCACTTTAGCTGATCCTTCCTGCTCTGAGCACAGGAATGTACTAGACAAAAACTATGAGCACAGGAATGTACTAGACAACCGTGGAATCAGAGAATCTTAGAACAGTTTGGAATAGAAGGATTATTGAATCACAGCCCTGTCCCTCCAACTCCCTATCCCCCACCCCCCACACACCCCAATGGGCTTCCATTTCCACTAAAACACACTGCTTAAAGTCATATCCAACTTGGTCTTGATTTCCAGAGCTGCCTTCCCACCTTTCCACCTTGTTTTTGTTAAGTGTGTGTGACCAATAATTCATCTCTTAAACAAGCCAAAGAAACAGTGTGATTTTTTTTCCAGCTCATCAATATGTGTTTGATGCATATACAATATGACCATTGTATACCCTTTCACTCTTTTTTTTTTTTTTAATTTTATTTTATTTGATTGCTATTGACATTTCTGTATGACATACTAGCGACACAGTCATATCCTATCATATTTTCCTATCACTTTTATATTCCTTTCTTTCTTTCTTTCTTTCTTTCTTTCTTTCTTTCTTTCTTTCTTTCTTTCTTTCTTTCTTTCTTTCTTTCTTTCTTTCTTTCTCTTCTTTCTTTCTTTCTTTCTTTCTTTCTTTTCTTTCTTTCTTTCTTTCTTTCTTTCTTTCTTTCTTTCTTTCTTTCTTTCTCTTTCTTTCTTTCTTTCTTTCTTTCTTTCTTTCTTTCTTTCTTTCTTTCTTTCTTTCTTTCTTTCTTTCTTTTTCTTTCTCTCTTTCTTTCTCTCTTTCTTTCTTTCTCTCTTTCCCTCTTTCTTTCTCTCTTTCTTTCTTTCTCTCTTTCCCTCTTTCTTTCTCTCTTTCTCTCTTTCTCTCTTTCTCTCTTTCTCTCTTTCTCTCTTTCTCTCTTTCTCTCTTTCTTTCTTTCTCTCTCTCTCTCCCTCTTTCTCTCTTTCTCTCTTCTCTCTTTCTCTCTTTCTCTCTTTCTCTCTTTCTCTCTTCTCTCTCTCTTTCTTTCTCTTTCTTTCTCTCTTTCTTTCTATGTTTTAGGATTAAGAGTGTGTCTATTATTTTTATATGCATCATATCACTTAAATATATGCTATATTTTATAACCAGACAAGAGAGACAGCAAATTAGTTTCTCCCTTTTTGTGGTTATTAATGTCAGGTAAAAGACCTAATGTTCTGATTGGAGCAGACCTCACCTAGGAGAACAATGTCATATCTATGAAATTTTCTGGGGATCCATGAAACAGTACTGTTGAAAGCAGACAGAAGAACCATACTATATCTCTGTATAAGCTGCTCATGGCTATTCTTCAGTAGGCTATTCTTCAGTAGTACAGTGGCCATAACCCACATATTTGAAAGATTTCTGTGTTTATTTAGGGCTTTCACAGACTCTAAACAGTCTAAGATTATAATCTTATGTAAAAAGGGGAGTTGATATATAGGGGAAAAAGAAAAGTAAAAAATAAAAAAAAATATATGTTACTTTACAGTATGTTTATGTAGAATGATACCAGGATGATGAAAAGTTACTCAAGTCCCAGGAACCCCGCTAATATGAAGGAAGCTAAGCAGTAACTCGAGCAGTTATAAGTTATAAGCGGTCTCTACTTGCTTATAACAGAAGAGAAGAGAGCCAGGCCAATGAAGGACAGCTACAGTGATCCTGGAGACAAGGGTGACCCTGTGCAGGCTGTACCCTTACTCATGGGGCTGAACACAGGGGCAGAACTGAGGATTGGTAACAGGGTCCATCTACATGACAACACATGAACCAGGTCCAGGGTCTCTCCAGTGAGCAACTGAGAGCAAAAGAAGATTTGTTTCATATTCCTAATCTCATTTGTCCTGAAAAGTGAGAGATTCTGCGTAGAATTATAGAATCATTAAGGCTGGAAAAGAATTCCAAGATCATCTGATCCAACCATCCGCCTGACACCATCACCCACTATACCATGTGTGGTATACCATGGTACTTGAGTGGGCAGCCGAGTTCCACCACAACTGCTCTCTCACTCCCCCCACCTCAAAGAGGAAGGGGGAGAAAATACAACACAAAGAGCTTGAGGTTTGAGATGAGGATGATTTAATTAAAGAGAAAGGCAATAGGGAGAAAAACAAACAAACAAACAAACAAAAAAAGTAACAAGACCATGCGGAAGCACAGAGAGAAAGGAAAAAAAGTCAGCTGCCCTGGTGATGTCCCATACCCATCACTTGCACACCCCCAGCCTGCTGGCTCTTGGGGGCTCAGAGGGAGTCCTGATGCTGTGCCAGCACTATGCAGCAATAGATGCAACACAGGAGTGATACCAGTGCTGTTCCAGCTATGAGTGCAGAGCACAGCACTGTGTGGGCTGCTGCAGGGAAAAGGTGACTCCATCCCAGACAGATCCAACACACAATGTTCTTAAGTACCACCTCCAACCTTTCCTTAACACCCTCAGGGACTCCACCACCTCCATGGGCAACTGGTTCCAATGCCTGACTACTCTTTCTGAGAACAAATTTATCCTAATTTCCAACCTAAACCTCCCCTGGCACAACTTGAGGCCATTCCTTCTAGTCCTCTCACTAGTTATCTATGAGAAGAGGCTGACCCCCAGCTTCCCACAACATCCTTTCAGGTAGCTGTAGAGAGCAATAAGGTCTCCCGTGAGTCTCCTCTTCTCCAAACTAAACAATCCCAGTTCCCTCAGCCGCTCCTCATAGGACTTTTGTTCCAGGACCTTCACCATCTTTGTAGACCTTCTCTGGACATGTTCCAGGGCCTTGATGTCCTTCTTGTAGTAAGGGGCCCAAAACTGTACGGAGTACTAAAGGTGCAGCCTCACCAGAGCAGGGTACAGTGGGACAATGGGGTCAGGGACAGAGACAGGGACAAGTCAAAATGTATGGCTGAAGGGTCCATTCAGGGACAGGGACAGGACTGGATTCTGGCACTTTTACAGTGTCTCTGGGAAAGGGACTGACAACATTAGGCTAAGATGAAATGAAGTCACACATCCATGGTCAAGAGTATGGGGTGGATCATAGGTGAGGCTGCTAATGTCCCTTAGGATTGTGACAAGGCGTGAAGTGGTTCTCCACCACTTCAATATCTTAGCATGATTTTGGTATTGTAACTCAACCAGAATGGACACTGATACTTAGTGTTTTTTTGTTTGGTTTGGTTTGGTTGTGTTTGTGTTTTTTTTTTTCTTTTTTTTTTTTTTTTTTTTTTTTTCTTCTTTCTTTCATATATGTAGCCTTTATACCATTAACTATACTGCAAATGTATATCATTACACTATTTTCCTACTTCCCTACTACTCTTCCCTATCTTATTGATCACACAATAGATAAATGCAAAAGCTTTCACTGAAATGTGAAAATGAAACCTTTAAATTAGAATAACAATTTTCTCAGCCAAGTGAAATTTCTCAGCAACTCAGGTGAGACAATACCGAAGTTTCATGTGTTTCTTTTGACTTTGAAAAACGTGAAAATAAAACAGATACACAAGACCGCCAGAAGGCACAGTACCATTTAATCATGATACTCTGACTTTATAACACACATTCACAATTATTTGTTGAATAAGACACTCTATTAATGTCTGCAATTCATAGTGATGTTCCATGTTCTTTTTTTTTTCTTTTTTTTTTTTTTATATATATAAATATTTGTTTCTAATGAAAGATCTTAGCATAATTACAAAGAGTGGCCATGGTTGAGAAGTTCTTAGTGAATACTTTTATACCATGTAGTGCAAGAACAAAGTGTCTGTATTTTATGTTAAACAAAAATTAGTCATAATCCAGGTCATACACAGTTCATATTGAATATGAAATCAAATGACTTTAATTCTCTATGCTTGAATTTCAGATATTCCTTCCATTGTTTTTCTTTTTTCCTTTTTAGTTATTCACAGGCATATTTTATGTAGTAAATACTAATTTATGGCAGAAACACATAGCTGATTTGTGCCTAAACATACAGTTAAAAAGTTGCATTTGCATTTTTACTCTCTTATGTTTTTACTTGCTCTATATACTCTACCAGGAAAAATTTTGACTTACAAATGATTACCAGAATCTATTCTTAAGCACAAGTCTTATAAAGATCCCTGTCACTTGTCTTATCTGACATGTTTCCTCTTAGCCTTTAAATATAGATTAATTTTATACTGTCTTTATCTTACTATCTTGATTTTATTGAAATGTTATATTCAGCTCTATCCATGCAATCTCATTGATATATTTGGTCGTGATTGTGTTTCTGAAATTAAACTATTGCTATAATGCTATTGCTGTATAAGAAACACAAATTTAGATAATCCTAAAATGCATATGTACCTATGTCTGAGTGATTCAGAGGGTTAATATCAGGTGTTTAGATTATGAAAGCAGTTGGGTGGAGAGAGCTACCTTGGAAGAGTGATTCACTGTTCTAGCAAGACTGATCAGTGTAGTTTGCCCCAGTTACCATCAGAAATGGTAGCTGTGAGTCTGTCTGCTTACTCTGCCTGAGGTTCTTGCCAGAAGAATGTCTTTTCTCAACAGGATATAACAAAAGAAATAATAAGGACAAAAAGGTCTGTTGGAATTCACCTGGGATAGTGCATACCTAAAGATGTGACAGTCAGAGGAAGTAAACCTGTATTACATTTACATGGCAGGGTTTTGGTAGTGAGAAAGCTTCAGGGGTGACCTCTGTGAGAACATATTTAAGAAAGGGTAAAAAATGTTGTGCAACTGGGAGAGAGGAATGAGGAAATAGAGAACAACCAAACAGACACCAAACTCAGTGAAGGAGGAGGAGCAGGAGGTGCTCTGAGCACAGAGAAGATGTTCCTCCATGGACCTTAGAGAGGCCCTTGGTGGAATAGGCTGGTGGATGGAGCAGCTCATGGTGGAGCCCACATCAAAAGAGTTTGATGTGGCCTGAAGGAGGCTGCAGCCCATGGAAAGCCCCAACAGGAGGTGAGAGGGTCACAGATGTAGAAGAGGTGGGGTGGAGGGAAGATTGTTTTAGTTTGCTTTTAGTTTACTATTGCTATTAGTCTAGTCTATTAGTAACAGGCAATAAATTATAATAATTTCCCTTACACTGAGTCTATGTTGCCTGTGATGATCATCAGTGAGTGATCTTCATGCCCTTGTCTCAAGCCACAAAGCCACAAGGTGTTTTTTGTTTATTTGTTTTTTAGTATTATTTATTTATTTATTTAAATGGTATTTTCTCCTCTGTGTACTTGAGCAGGGAAAGTAAGAGAACAGTGTGGCTTTGCTGAAGTACCTACCCGTGTGAATAGTAAAGGAGTAGAAATCCATGGATATATAGTAATATTTGGGGTATTTTTCTGGCACCAAATGTTTCTCTTGTGGTCCAAACTCCAGAAGGTCCAAACTCCAGAACTAAGCATACATACAGTAAACTGTCAGAGCCAGAATCAATTATGTGCTTAGCCACACCAAAACTCATTCAGGGACAATCTTAGATCTAGTCTGTTTGCTTGTATCTTCATTGTTTCTTGCTCGAGAGGGAATAGGAAGGAATATGTAGTTAAGAGACATATAAGAAGTGAAAGGTGGTCTTGAGTTATGGTCATTTAGGCAAAATTTCTCTAGACTGTAATGTTAATGGACATGGACGTATCTAATATGCTTTTTTTAAATTTTTGTTAATATATATTTTTGGCAGGCTCAGAACTCTCTTAGGAGATTAAATTTTTCTCTAAGCTGTATCTGAAGGTAGCAGAAGAAGAGAAACATCTAAACATTTGGTGAATCTATTCATATTTAGAAAATATATTATCCTAGCTGCCTACAACTCTTGCTGTTATTAAATGGTAATGCTGACTGTATTACAGACCTTTTTGGTTAAATCATTAGTGTAAAGTTGAAATGCTTTTTTTCCTGAGATCTAGGTACTTAGATTCCCTTGACTTATTTTAGACACCTTAGTTACTCAAGACCTCAACCATCAAACCATAAACACAGTGTGACGTCAGATTTGATGTCAAATAAGTGTTATTAATTTAAATCTCTTATTGCCTGACCTGTGTGCCAAGCTGCAAGAATTTTCAGCCTGTCAGAACTTGTTCCACATAAGATGTTGAACTGCATGACATTTCTATTAATTTCCAACACAGTACATCCTGCTTGTGTGCATTCCCTTATTACACAAATTTAAGGGTTGTTTTTCAATTATTTAAAGGGCAGATGTGCAAACTAAGAATATGCATAAATGTAACAGTCTTGTTTTCCAGTTTAACAGAGCTTCTGATCTACAGTCTAAAAAGCTCAGCTTGCTAAGGTCATAATTTGCCTTCTGTTGCCTCTCTCATCTCCCATATTACTGTATGGTCAGGAATGTGTCCCTTAACTCTTTTGTGCTTCATTGCCAGAGGGAAAAAAATAAAAATTGGAAAGCTTCGATTGAACTCTATAATAATTCTATGTTTTCTGATTAAATGCTACCTACTAATCTAATGAAGAATGTGAAAGAAAAATTAGTATCTCTAATATTTTATTTGGCTTTTAGGCATTTTCTAATTTTTGTTTTGTTTTGTTTTTGTATACTTTTATTTTACTTCTAGACATTTGCTACAGTGTCTTTTTGCTTACTTACTATTTCCATAATTAATCAATAAAGAATAGAAGTGTATAATATATATATCACACATATATATGCACACAATTATATATCATGTCATGTCATGTCATGTCATGTCATGTCATGTCATGTCATGTCATGTCATACTTTTATATATATATTATAAATATATATAAATATATAATTATATACAGACATATATTTACATACAGACACATATATATATTTATAAGCTTATATATATAATATAATATAATATAATATAATATAATATAACATAACATAACATAACATAACATAACATAACATAACATAACATAACATAACATAACATAACATAACATAACATAATATAATATAATATAATTATTATAGAGAGAGAGCCCAAGGGAATAACATGAAGATGTCAGGGGAGGGTCAGATTGGATATTAGGAAGAGGTTCTTCACTGAGAGAGTGGTCTGGCAGATTCCCCTGGGAAGTTGTCATGGCACCAAGGCTCACAGAGTTCAAGAAGCATTTGGGCAATACTCTTAAAAATATAGTTTGATCACAGTGATCCCTGTGTGTCCCTTCCAACTCGAGATATGCTGTTATTATATGATAAAATTGAGAGAGAGGTATGTAAAAGTGGACTTGAAACGAGGATAACAGGATGGACAAGAGGTTGATACAAGTATCGCTATTCTCTACTTCTTGTGGGATATATGTGAATATGCTTTACATGTGTTCTACATGTGATCAGTAAATCCAATCTTCTTCAGAAAATTCTGTGTTAATTCTGTGCATAAAACAATGGACAAGGCATATGTGGAAATTCCATTGAGGATTTCTGGTAAACAATGGATTTACTGTGAGGACAGGCAATGACTTTGGCCTAAAGACTAGCTAATCACACTTTTGAGAACTCTGGATTTATATAAACACTTTTATGAGCTTTGGCTCTCACAACATGGTATACACATAAAATGTCTTCAACAAGATTTCCAAGTTTTACTGCAGTTGTCACCAGATTTTTTGATATACACAGTTTTATTAGGGATAAATGATCTCTTCTGGTCACCCAACTAAGAAAATCTAATTGAAAGACAGTTCTATATATAACAGAGTGATAAATGTAAGAAAGGACATACAGAGAAAAATTATGAAGCTAGAAATTTAGAGAAAATTTAAGAATGGTGTTTATCTAGTTAGGCAACAGCTTCTTGCATTTTTAAGTTGGTTCTTCTGTGATGTAATTCTTTTCTCTACATTTTTCAGGACTAGACCTTTACTTTTTCTGACTGTATGTTGTGGTCTAACCCAGCTGGCAGCTAAACACCACACAGCCCTCCCTCTCTGGGATGGGGGAGAGAAATGGGAAAGTGAAGCCTGTGAGTTTATTAAAGACAGTTTATTAAGACAGGAAAATAATAATAACAACAATAATAATAACAATAATTATGATAATAGTACTACTACTAATAATGTGTACGAAACAAGTGATGCACAATGCAATTGCTCACCACTCGCTGACCAATGCCCAGACTAACCCCAAGCAGTCCGGCCCTCCTCACCCCAGCTAGCCACCCCTATATATTGTTTGCATGATGTCAGATGGTATGGAATACCCACTTTGGCCAGTTTGGGTCAGCTGTCCTGGGTCTGTCCCCTCCCAGCTCTTGCTTCACCCCCAGCCTGCCCACTGGCAGGACAGAGTGAGAAGCTGAAAAAGTCCTTGGCTTGGTGTAAGCACTGCTCTGCAACAATTAAAACATCAGCATGTTATCAGCACTCTTCTCATCCAAAGCCAAAACATAGCATTCTAACAGCTACTAGGAGGAAAATTAACCCTGTCCTAACTGAAACCAGGACACTGGAAAATGGCCAGTCAAAATGTTTTGGGTGTCAGAGGATGTAATATTTATATCATGTTAAATATTAGTAAAAACGGGTTAGAATAAGATGTGAAAATGGTCTTTAAACTCTCACATCAGGGAAAAGACAAGAAAAATGATTAATATTGTAAAGCAGGATTAAAGACTTCCTGTAGGACATGTGCACATAACAATGACATACATTTATCTGAGGTCACTTTGGAACAAAAAGTGCTGTATTCTGCATATTATTTTTGACCATAGACATTGCTAGATATAAATGAAGATTGAATTGATTTCTTTCAGGAATAATGTAGCACAAACAATATTAAACTTAAGATTTGAATGTGTACAGAACAACTGAATTAAGAGATTATTATTATTTTTTTATTACTATTATTTTTAATTCTGGAACTACCTGTACTACAGTATCCAATCATTTGTTTAAAATCTTTAAATAAATAAATCTTTAAATAAAATACCAGTTTAATAGAGCTTGCTAAAAATGTAGGTGAATTACACAGTCATCAGAAATGTGCATTAAAGTTTTACTTAGTCATCTAATTTATATTTGAAGCCTTTAGGTTGTTTTCCACTCGGTAAACAATCAGAATCGACAGTATGGGAGAAAACTGCTTCTAAGTTGATGATGATGGTTGGCAGTCTGAATTATCATTTAACCAATATAATGTCCAATTTCTATGGATTCCTGTAGAGACTTCATATTCTAGTGAGGACAAGGTGTCAAGTCTTTCCTGCTTGTTAGAAATCAAGTGATTCTGTATAATTCACCTCCATATGGGTAAGTGACCTTCAAGACAAGGTAATTGTCTTGAATTCAAGCTGCCTACTTTTTGGTTCATCATTCTCCTGAACCAGGCTCAAGCATTGTCTAGGTGACTGAGATTTTGCATAAGATAAAACATGTTACTGAGAAAACAATTAAATGGTACGAGTGTTTTTTCACCAGTCTTTGATGTAGCACAGCACCTGGTTCTGTTTGTTTCATTAGTATAGATGTCACCTTGAAACTCCCTTCAAATCAAAGAAGAAATTAAGTACAATGTTTGGTATTCAGTTATTCAGAACATGTAGCATAAAGCAAGCCAGAATCATCTTAATGAACTGTAATCCAAGTCCTTCTCTTCTTCTTCTTCTTCTCCTTGTTCTTCTCCTTCTCTGTCTTCTTCTTCCTCTTTTTTTTTTTCTTTCCCAGAATTTCTTGTCTTACTTTTCCCCAGATTTCTTGTCTTACTTTTCTCTTTCATTTTTCTCCATACTTCTCTTCCTGCTCTTTGCATTGCGTTGCTCAGAGATATTTGGCTCTGTTACTTTTAATGCCACATTCTGCTGAAGGCTTTTTTTCCTTTATACACAGTTTTTGACTAGCTTTGCACTCTGTTCCCTTTTGTCATTACAGCAATTGTTTCATCTATCCTATTTTACAAAGAAGCCTAATCACTTCTTAAATATATTTCCAGCAAAAGATAGATTGCATATTCTCCAGTTTCAAAGAGCCTTATGATTGCTTGTAGCTCAGAGATATTCCTGCTGCTAGAAACCAAATTTTTGTCATAATATATCATTGAATATAGGCATCTCCTTTGCTTGACGTCTTTGAAAATTGTGTTTCCTGCTGAGAGAAGTCACTCTTTTTACTACAAGTTTCTTTTATGTGATGAATTTTGCTTAAAAGCATGCAAGCTCTTCCCAGAAGCAAGTGTTTAAAGGCAGAATACAATGAAAAAATGAGAATTTCAACTGGCAACTTTCACTGATGTAAAAATAAAAATTAAATAAAATTAAAAAAATCTGTGGGACCACACATCCTGGAATATTAAAAAGACCAAGGAAAAGTAGGTGTAAATCAAGGCTGCAGTTTTACAGGAACATATATTCAGTCTTATTAATGTTCACTGTACAATCTGCAGGAGCTGGAATAGTCTTTTGGAGTCTAAAAAAGTTTTCTTTAGATAAAAATGTGGAAATTAAACTTTTTTTTTTTGGGGGGGGGAGGGGGCAGACCTCCTCATTAATTTTCTGGTTCATCTGGGACATCAGTATGTTTATAATTCTGGCAGTTGTGGAGTAGCGAGAGTTAGATTCAACAAACTAGAGATTTAAAGCGTTTGATGTTTCCAACCATCATCTTTGATGGCTGGACTATATGATCTTGGAGGTCTTTTCTAACTGTAATGATTCTATGATTAAAGTAAGAAATTAATAGATTTCCAGTATAATGTTTCCCCATAAAAACAAACAAAGAAACAAAACAAAAACAAAACAAAACAAAAAACACACGTAATCTCTGAAATCTTTCTTTTAAAAATGGATTGATAGTGTTTGGCTTCCGTAAAATCTTATATCCAGTGTAAGGTCAATAAACTCAAAGGTTTGATATTTATCCTTAGATTCAGAACCGCAGTTTGCTTTGTGGGGTTGACTGCAATTTGTCACCTACAACATTTCTCAGCTATATTCTAACTGGAATTTACTTTTAGGAGGTTATGTAGCTGGTCTTGTATGACTGCACTTTCTCAATTGTCCTGCAGATAAAATGGAGGTTTTCACTGATGAATGGTCTTTGCGTAATAAGATAACATATTTATTTATTATTTACATTTAAAAAGTAGATGCTATAGAAATAGTATATATTGATTAGTAAAAGATATTTAATGCAAAATGTTGGAGAGGATACTCAACTCTTTTAGCCTTTTCCAGATAGAGTTGATGACACCTCTTCCCTAGGACAACAGCAGTCTAGCCATGCACCAACAGCAGCTGGTAGAACTTGGACATATTTACTTTCATCTGCCATTCCCCTCTGAGAGGCATCCAGGTGCTTTTTTTTTTCCAAGTGCTTTATGTTAATCTTAACTTACATAGACATCCTGGTACAAGTATTAAAAAGAGATGAGATTTAAAAAAAAAAATATAAGTTTTGCATCTTCACTTATTTTGCATCTTCACTGAAAAGGACTGTTTCCTTTTCAAACATTTATAGAAATTATCATAAAATCTATGTATCTTTCTTTCATTTATTTATTTATTTATTTATTTATTTATTTATAAAGTTAATTTGTCTGCCACCATGGAGTAAATCACTCAAAAGAACCAGTGAATGCCAATACTTAAAAAAAAAAAAAAAAAAAAAAAAAGCAGGGAAACATCACCGAATCATCCCATAGGAATTAGAAAGGACTCCTTTAAAAAGGTGACATAGCCCATGGCCCAGATGAGGCAGATGAGGTGCCTATACACCAATGCATGCAGTTTTGAACACTCAGACAAACAAAAACTTGTAACAAAGTCGTCTTGTGGTATGAGCAGAGTGACAGGAATCATAGAATCATGGAATATCCTGAGGTGGAAGGCAACCACAAAGATCATCGAGTCCAGCTCCTAGTTTCAGACAGGGACATCCAAAAATCAAACCACTTTTCTGAAAACATTGTCCAAATGCTTCCTGAACTCCAGCACGCTTGGTGCCATGACAACTTCTGAGCAGAGCCTGTTCCAGTGCCTAACCACCCTTTTAGTGAAGAACCTTTTCCTAATATCCAGCCTGAACATCATATGAAACTTGCCATCAACCTCTAGATCCCTCTCGGTGGGACTGCTCTCGAGCTTCTCATCCCCCAGTTTAAACAGGATCGCCCCTTCCCAGGTGCAGAATTGTTAGACTTGCCCTTACAGACTTCATGTTGTTGGTGATTGCCCAGCACTCTAATTTGTCAAGATCTCTCTGCAAGGCCTCTCTAACCTCAGGGAAGTCAACCACTCCTCCCAACTCAGTGTCATCTGAAAACTTGGTATATCTTCAAGTCCTTCATCCAATTCATGATGAAAAATTTAAAGAGAACTACCCCTAAAACAGAGCCCTGTAGAACCCCACTAGTGACTGAAATGGTTTACTCTTCTCTGTTGGCAAATAATCAAGATTCTTATATTTGCAAAACCAGTGGTGACAGTCTACTAAGAGTTATTGTCCTCTAGTTATAGTACTTAGATGACTGTGCTATATTCTTGAAATATATATTTTTACAGTCTTTTCATAATTTTGTAGGACTACCAGAATTAGATTTCACAGTGGTTTCAAATATAGCTTTTACAATTTCTCCAATAAGGATTTCTTGTAACTTCATATACCACCATATTAAAAGGGAAAACAAACAAACAAACAAACAAACAAAAAACAACAAACAGGGAAAATGTAAAAGCAATCACTAAATCAGACAGAAATTGAAGGTATGTTAATCTGCGTGTGATCCTCAATGGAAAAAAGTCCAATGCTGCTTTTTTTTTTTTTTTTTTTTTTTTTTCAGAATAATTATCTTTTACAACAAGTAGTAAATAGGTTTCTCTACTCACAATACAGTCACCTTCCTTCTTCCTTAGTGTACAAAGAGGAAAACATATGATGGTACTTCTGAGTTAATAAGACTGCTTAAATAGTGGAAGTGGTAATTTGTTCTAAACTCTCTTTATGACTGACTCTGTCTTATGAGACTTCTCTCAGCTCTGAGGGACATAGCACAGAGAAGATCTGGAGTCTCTAGAGTACTGGGAAAAGCCCCATATCTAATTCTGAACAAAAATTAAATCTCAAAGCTCTTAGAAATATGTTCTGTCAAAAAAGTTGGAGAAATTTATCAAACTGTCTGAGGAATTACGTTGGCTTAGATAATGGCAAGAAGATCTGGTGCTCAGAACTAAAATACTTTTCTAATGGCACAGAACATTGACAGATGAATCTTCAGTAATGGTCATTTTTGGCCTCAGACACCTAACAATATTTCTCCTTTGCAGTTCTTTTATCATTTTTATCACAGAAGCCATGCCTATGTTTCACTCACTCTTGAATTTATTGCATTGGGTTGGGAGGGCATAGTTTATCTGTATTAAAATCAACATACAATCTTGTATACATTACACATGCAATTCATATTGTATAACGACATTTTTGTTGATAGCCATTTTTTTAATTAAAACTAAAAAGAGTGATTTTCACAACTTAAAAGGATATCAGACATAATAAAACTTGGACTTTTTCTAGGACAAAAAAAGAACGAGAAACATGATGGACTTTGAATAACACCTCAATGGTAATGCTATATAATTGCTTTCCATCCCTTCCATCAGCAGTGAAGCTTAAAAACCTTGATCAAAGATGATGACTAACACATAACACTTAGGCTGCAGTACATTGTTATAGTTCTTCACCCTCATAATAATTGCAGCATGAGCTAGCATAAAGATGAATATTTTTTCTTAAATGGTATTTCAGTCCAGACAGATAGGATGAATCTGACAGGAATGAGCTGTATTAGAACACGAATGTCAATAGATCTATCATGTCCAGTTGACTGAAATGGATGAAAATACTCTGAAGATTTTATATTACTACACAATATATTACTCACTGTCAAACTCCTGCTCTGCAGACAAGCCATCTAAAGCCTCAATTGACAGATTGCACACTGAAGCTATTTGAAATTAAACATTAATTAGCTGATGACATAATGTGCTTAATACCTTACCCACCATGATTTGTCATTAAAAATATTGAAATAGAATGGTGCTATTGAATACAACTTACAATCATAGAATCATAGAATATCTTGAGTTGGAAGGGACCCAAAAGGATCATTGAGTCTAATTCCCAGCTCCACACAGGACCACCCAAAAATCAAACCACATGTCTGAAAGCATTGTTTAAATGCTTCTTGAACTCCAGCAGGCTTAGTGCTGTGACCACTTCCCTACGGAGCCTGTTCGAGTTCCAGATCACCTTTGCAATGAAGAATTTTTTCCACATCCAAGCTGAACCTTTCCTGTCACAGCTTTGTGCCATTCTGCCTTGCCTTGCCTCGCCCCTGCCCTTCCCTCCTCTTCATCCAAAATATACTGAAATAATATTGGTTTACCTTTACTAAACTGAAGTATGAGCAATATCATCTAATTTTCTTTAATATTTTTTTTTCTAGGTGCGTGTTTCGATCTACTCGAGGGTAGGAAGGCTCTGCAGGAGGATCTGGATAGGCTGCACCAATGGGCTGAGGTCAACTGCATGAAGTTTAACAAGGCCAAGTGCCGGGTCCTGCACCCGGGGCGCAATAACCCCAAGCAGAGCTACAGGCTGGGAGATGAGTGGTTGGAGAGCTGCCAGGCAGAGAAGGACCTAGGAGTGATGGTGGACAGTCGGCTGAATATGAGCCAGCAGTGTGCTCAGGTGGCCAAGAAGGCCAACAGCATCCTGGCTTGTATCAGAAACAGTGTGACCAGCAGGGCTAGGGAGGTGATCGTCCCCCTGTACTCGGCTCTGGTGAGGCCGCACCTTGAGTATTGTGTTCAGTTTTGGGCCCCTCGCTACAAGAAGGACATCGAGGTGCTTGAGCAGGTCCAGAGAAGGGCGACGAAGCTGGTGAGGGGCCTGGAGAACAAGTTCTACGAGGAGCGGCTGAGGGAGCTGGGATTGTTCAACCTGGAGAAAAGGAGGCTCAGGGGCAACCTTATTGTTCTTTACAGATAACCTTAAAGGAGGCTGTAGTGAGGTGGGGGTTGGCCTGTTCTCCCACGTGACTGGTGACAGGACGAGGTGGAATGGGCTTAAGTTGCACCAGGGGAGTTTTAGGTTAGATGTTAGGAAGAACTTCTTTACTGAAAGGGTTGTTAGACACTGGAACAGGCTGCCCAGGGAGGTGGTGGAGTCACCATCCCTGGAAGTCTTTAAAAGACGTTTAGATGTAGAGCTTAGGGATATGGTTTAGTGGGGACTGTTAGTGTTAGGTCAGAGGTTGGATTCGATGATCTTGAGGTCTCTTCCAACCTAGAAATTCTGTGTTTCTGTTTCTGTGTTTCAGAAGATATCGGTTCTGATGTAACTTGCTGTTTTGGGATGTGTTATGGACTCAGAGGAGATTATATGGTCAGAACAGAAAACATCTGAATTAGTTGCATAGTCAGTGCACTCACTTCATTTCTGCTTAAGTAAGATATATTTAAGCTATTATAATCAGAAAAAAAATATAATCTATGAAGTAAAGCAGATGCAACAGAAAGAAATCCAACCTGGTAACTGACATTAGAATGTTCGTGAAGGTGTTTTATTTGATAATGTCAAAACAGTGAATGATTCCTACATTTTTCATATTAAAGTGAGTATCACAATACATAAATAAAATAAATAAAATAAATAAAATAAATAAATAAATATCAGCTGTGTTATACAAAGTCTTTTTTTTTTTTTTTTCCTCTCTCCTTAAAATCATAGAATATCCCAAAATGGAAAAGACCCACAAAAATCATTGAGTCCAACTCCAGGGGCCCCAAAGGACAACTCAAAAAAATCAGACCACATGTCTGAGATGTGTCCAAATGCTTCTTGAATTCCAGAAGGTTCAGGGCCATAACCACTGTCCTGGGGAGCCTGTTCCAGTGCTCAACCATGCTCTCAATGGAGAAGATTTTCCTGATATCCAGCCTGAAATTCTTGTTTTCATTAAAGGAAATAAAATGACTTTGAAATACTTTTTTTGAAAAGAAACTCTTCTTTTGTTTTGTTCTGTTTTCCTAATGTAACATAGGTTTTAGTTCCATGGGCCTATAGCACTTTGTCTCTGCTGCTCCTTCATGGTCACTGTCTTCCCCTGCTCCAAGGTGGGGTCCCTCCCACAGGATGCAGTCCTTGCTGAACTGATCCTTTGTGGGCTTCCCACAGGCAGCAGCTATTCAAGATCTGCTCCAAATATGGGTCCATCCCTCAGGAGCACACTGCTCCGTTATGGGTCCCCCATGGGCAGCAGCTCCTGCCACCACCTGCTCCTGCATTGGCTTCTCTCCATGGGCTGCAGGTCCAGCCTGGAATCTGCTCTGGCAGGTGTTCTCCACAGGCTGCAGCCTCCTTCAGTAGTTCCCCTGCTTCACTGTGGTCTCCTCCACAGGCTGCAGCATGGAACTCTGCTCCACTGTGTTACACCATGGGCTGCAGAGTGGACAACCTGCTTCACCAATTCTAAATAAAATGAAAAGCACTTCAGTGAAACAAACAGCAACAGCTCAAACACATTAGTACCTACTTTTAGTTTTCTTGTACCTCATAACATCGTTAAAACCTAAGTGTATAATGGGTTGTTTGCCAAAAAAAATAGATAAAAAAAATAGATAAAACAAGTAAGGTTCATTTTGAAGCAGATACTCCCATTACCTTTCTTAAAAAAAAAGAAAAAAAAAGGTATATATATTCATATTTCTGTCCTCTTAAAATTAGTTTAATTCAATTTTAAGTACTTCATTTGTTATTAAAAACAAAAGACAACAAAAAATTATTCTTTTGTTTTAAGTTTAGGAAACTTCAATTCATTAGGTAAATTCAATTTAGGTAAATTTGACAATGAAGACTTCATTTTGAAATTAAGACATGGCATATTACACTTAAAACACTGAAAAGGAATATTTCTGGAAGGCCATATATCTCCATTACAGTACTGCTATCATCATTTATTGTGTGGATGTACAAATAGCTTAATTATTCCCAAAAGAGGATCTTCATGCAAAAAGACAAAGTTATTTTGACTTTCTCATAGGTAAATAGTGTAATAAACATACCAGTCTACTTTGCTGCAACAGTACTTTAAAGCTTACATCCACTCCCACTTCTAGAACTGGACTGCAAGTCTGTCAGTGTTTTTAGCTGGAGTTTCCTTCACATTTTCTTTAACACTGTCTCCCAAAACAACAAAAGTCTAAAGTTTTAAAGTCTATATGTTCTCCCTTTCTTCTCTACAAGGTGTGCGCCTCAGATCTCACTGTCAGAGTGGTATCTTACTGAATTCTTAGATGGAAACATCAGTCTCTCAAATTTCTGAGTAAAGGAACATCTCTCTATGACTGCCTATGGGGTTGGAAGGAATTACCAGAATCAATGTCCTGTCAAACTTGCATCAGTCAGCAGAACCAGGAGTACAGCTAATGGGAATGCTCCTCCTGAACACTGGAGTGATTTAAGATATCTCTGAAGGAAAGGAAAATCTCATGTTGCCTGTAGAGAGGGTACATTTATTGTCTTTTTTTCTTTTTCCAATCACATGTATGAGCTTCCATATTTCTAAGTGGAATTTCACCTACCTGTCCATATTTTAATGTCACTATTGTAGATCTCATTAGTAAATCAATATTTGCTAATACTCACAGAGAACTTTCATTGTATATAAAGTGTCAAATTGATAATGATATTGCAAATATATGACTGGAGTGATAACTATTGACAGAATGATTGAGCACTGATATTGGTGTTACTATAACCTCATCTTTATTCTTTCTTTTTCATAATCTGGCAATGTGGCATAAAGACCACATGGACAGCAGAGTTCTTTCAGGATCAGTAACTGCTACTACTTTATTGATGACATAACTTCAACTCAACTTTCTTACTGAGGACAGGTGCCCTTATTATACCATTCGCTCTACAGCAACTTTTCCAACTTTTCCACTGGCCAAACATTCATTGGCCAAACAACTTTGCCCAGCAACCGCAAACACCCAGCAACTTCCATGTCTTAATGACTGGAGAACAAGCAGTCCCAGACAGCAAGGCATTTCTTCAAGCGCCCTTCTTTGTTCCTTCTAAATCCTACATTCCCCATGGCCTCATTGTTAAGAGTCCAATGTTATCACCAACCACAGGGCTTGTCAACCCTCATGGCCACACTCCCACATGGGATTAAGAACTTGGATATTTTCTAATTTTCTCCACACTATACAAGGATATTAAGGTACTCGAATGCATTCAGAGTACAGCAACAAAATTAATAAAAATGCATGAAGGCATGTCTTCATGTCAGACTGAGGATGCTTGGTCTGTCCAGTTTGGACAAAAGAAGTCTGACAGGTGACCTCATTGATCTCTGAAACTTCCTGAGGAAGGGAAATGACAGGACACATGGGAATGACACAGAACTACATCAGGAGAGGTACAGATGATATATTTTAAAAAGTTTCTTTACCATGAGGGTGATCAAACAGTGGCATAGGCTTCCTTGAGAGATGTGGTTTTACCCAGCTGAGCTCCACCACAACCACTCTCTTACTCCCCCTCCTCAAAGGGAAAGGGGGAGAAAATGCGATGAAAAGGGCTCAAGGTTGAGACAAGGACAGGGAAATCACTCAACAATTATGGTCACAGGCAAACCAGGCTCAGCATAGGTAGATTAAATAAATTTATTACCTATTACTAACAAGCTAGAGAAGATAGAAACAAAGAAAATAAGCCTTCCCCCAACCACCCTCTTCCAACTCCTGCCCCCAAGCAGCACAGGGGGACAGCAGAATGGGGGTTGTGGTCAGTCTGTAGTGTTTTACCTGTCATTCCTTCAGAGTCACTCTCCTCCCCTGCTCCATGTGGGGTCCCTCCCACTGAATAAAGTTCTTCCCAAAGCTGATCTTACGTGGGCTTCTCACAGGTAGTCACTCTTCAAAAACTGCTATATAGGTCCATATCATGGGGTCCATCCTTTAGGAGAAAATCTCTCCAACATCGGTCCCCCATCCAGGGGCAGCTCCTGCCAGATAACCTGCTCCTGCATGCATTCCTCTCCACAGGCTGCAGCGTGGAGATCTGCTCCACCATGGTATCCCATGGGCTGCAGGGGGACAGCCTGCTTCACCAAGGGCCTTTCCACAGTCCACAGAGGAATTTCTCTGTACCTGGAGTATCTTCTTCTTCAGTAACCTTGGCGTCTTCAGTGCTGTTTCCTCACTCCCCACTCTCCCATTTTTTTTCACTTTTCTTAAATATGCTCTCACAGAAGCAAAACCAACATTACTTATTGGCTCGACTCTGGCCAGCAGCAATTATTTAGAGCCGGCTCCCTTTGGAGCCAGACTGAAACTGGCCCTTATCTAATATGGAGCAGCTTCTGGATTCTTCTCATAGAGGCCGCCCTTGCAGCCCTCCACTACCAAAACCTTGCAAACCCAATACACATGCCTGTCAGCGTTCAAGAGGCATTTGGATAATGCCCTCAATAATATTCTTTAACATTTGGTTAGCCCTTAAGTGATTGGGCAGTAGAGTTAGATCATCTTTCTAGGTCCATTCCAAATCAACTATCCTATCCTATTCCTTTCATGAAATTCATAAACATTTTATTTACTCCATGTAACAGAAAATTAATATAAGTACCAACAGAATCACTCATGTCATCTCTATTTCTAGTGATTTATACCACTCTGAGACAGCTCTCAGTCTCCATGTTCATTTGCACATAATTTTGTATCTTTTGAGATTTACACAATTGATATAAAGTTCACATACATGTTACTTTCATTTATTTATTCTTACTTTAGCCATGAATACAGTAAGTATTTTAATGAAAATTTTGTATTTTTTCAGTGGTACTGTTTAAGAAATCTATTTATTTAGTGTAAACCCAGTTTGGTGTAATATTTTCCACTAAGAACATTTTTTGAGATTGCAGTTAATTCTATTCCACTTAGAGAAATGTTAGCTATCCACCAAACCAACAGCAGTCTTAGTTATCTTGTGACCTGTCCCTGAAAGAGAGACTGGTCAGGTAGTTTTTTGTTTGTTTTTTTTTTTGATTATAGACTGTGTTAGTAATAGGTACACTTTTTTTTTTTTTTTTAATACTTCCTATCATCTTTTCATCTGGAATGTAAAGTAAATTTTCAATCATATAAATATGCAACGTTCTCATCTGTATTTTTTAATTGAAATTATTTTTCTTCTATTTTTTTCCTTTAATTTCTTTAACTGAAATTCAATAACAAGAAATTACTCCACAAAGAAATGTTGTATGAGACAAAAAAAAATAAATAAAAATGAAAAGGATGTATACAGAGCCACATCTGACAAGAATAAACTCTTTCTTTCTTCTCTTATGATAACATTGTGTACCGTGGTTGCAAAGTGTTTCTTTTTTTTTTTTTTAATTTTCCAGAAATATATTGCTGATATATGTTTATACTACTATTTCTGTGAGTTTGAAAAAAAAAAATCACTTATAAGTGATTGCTATTAGCAATCTAAAACCTCAGTATTAGATATACCAAATAACCAAAGTTTTTCTTGTAACTAAGAAGAATAACATTTTCTAAACACTTCTGAGAATCATACTATAAATTTGTCTGTATAAGTTTCTGGGCAAAGGTTTGCAACAGTACAGACATTTTCAGTGTTATGAGCCTGAGTATTGTCTTTGAATACCAGGATGTTGCAAATGAAACGGTGCTTTTCTAGATGAATAAGCGTTACATACATCTATGAATACGGTGTTATATACATCTATGAATACTGCACAGTGATGACTCATCTGAGCACTAGCGACTTTTTTTTTTTTTTTTTTTTAAAGTTAGATTGAATGGTTTAACTGATCTAAATTTTTAATGTTTGGTTTGCCTGGTATGATTAAAACAAGCAATGCTCTCTTTTACTCTCCACTGCCATCACCTTGACTGTCTGTCATACTTAAATTAAAAAATGAAATAGAATGATGATGCCTAGTTCATGTGCAATGCATTTTGATAACAATTGTTGAAGCAGGACAGACATATCTATTTGCTCCCTTATGGAAAGCTTCATTAGTAAACAGGATCAAATGAGTCTGGATCAAGTCAAGAAAGAATGCATGTTTGACTGATGGCATTCACCATTAAAATACAATACACCTTTTCTTTCTCAAATTTGCCCAAGTTCCCTCTCCTTAATTACTACAGAAGTGTTTATTTCATGTCTTAAAAGGTTGTTTCTAGTTTTTAGTATTGTCATTTTATCTTGCTGAAAACCAGAACTTCTTTTTTGATAGAAATTATTACCGTCACAGTTTGATATTTTTGATAAAAGCATTTGTTAGTTAACACTTAGGAAAGTTATTTTCTCCCTCTTATATTGTACTCTGACAGATTTTCTCCCACACCTCCAAGCCTACAGAACAAATAGACAGAATTTTTAGAATTTATTGAAACATTACTTCTCAAGTAACAAAACACTTCATATTGACATTTTCATTTTAACTATTATATATTATATTCTAAATAATAGTACTGAAGTGATTTTTTTATCTTATCTATACAAAATGTTTTGACCTTATCAAACAAAAAGGTTTTGACAAGTCAAAATCTAATACTTTGTTGTTGTGATTGTTGTTTCACAAAAATAGTGAAATTTCATATTTTAGTTCCAGTCTAGGATGCAAAAATGAGCAGTTTCATCCAGTCCCACCAAGACCTTGGCTTAATATTTATTTTAATTAATATGCCTTATTGAGTAATATTTGAATAAATTCCTTGACATCTAATGAGTCATGTAACAGAAAACTCATACATCTCTTTCTTACTTTATAAGCATTCTCCCTTAGCTACCTTTGTAATTTTAATCATTAAAAAGAAAAGTTGCTATTTATGTTTTACATAAACTCTCAGCTGTAGGAATTAATTTTTCCTTTAATTAGGAAAACAAAATGCACACTAACATCACTGTCACTGCTCAGTTTGAGCAATAGTTCAGATATTTCTTATAGTTGTATTTCCTTACATATTTGTCCTCCATGGAGAGTTTGTAATGTTCCACATAAACAGCTTCCTCAAACAAGGAAGTCTCTGCTCTTCTATCTGGAGCTTTGGCTGCTTCTGTCTCAATATTGTAATACTGCTTCAGTGCTAATTCCCAGTATTTGTTCTAAACACTCTCAAACTCAAGCAAGTTTATTATTTAGCCCTCTTCCTTCTTAAACATATCTGGATTTGTTTTTCACTACGCTATGTCTCAGGAGTAAATCAGAGGAATTAGCCTCTGTCCTATTGGGCTAATTGCTGCATCAGTCTTTCAAATTTATGTGAAGAAAACAAAGAGGCAGAAAAAATGTGGAATATTAATAAATAAATAAATAAATAAGGAAAGAAGGAAACTCAACAGGTCACTTTCCACCATCTAACCTTTTTCAAACTCAGTATTTCTTGATGTGAATGACTTACTAGATGTCTTTGTTGTTTCTAAAAGTGAACACTGTTTTCATGAAAAAAAAAAAAAAAGGGAAACACTTAAATTTATATGGTAACCAGTGAGCAGAATTCTATAATAAGTTTAAATTAGTAACTTCTACCAATAAAAATAAAGGGAATTGATTTAAACCTCTACAACAGAAAACTTTCAGGACTTTTTCTTTAGTACCTTATATTCTGTACAGTTGTTTCACACCAACATTAAACAATTTAAAAGTGATAGTAGGTACTTCTTATTTAATCATAGAATCATTAAGGTTGGAAAAGACCTTTGTGGCATAACAACCACATGGACACCAGGGTTCTTTAAGTATGGATAACTTCTAGATCTTTGAGGGCATAGCTTCCATTCACCTTATTGAGGACAATAACTTCAACTAACATTACTTTTCCACTAACTATTAAAAACTTCACCAGCAACAGCAAACGCCCAGCAAATTCCATGTCTTAACAGCTGGAGAACAAGCAGTCAGCAAGGCTTCACCTGAAAACCCTTTTTTTGTTCCTTCTAGATTCCTTACATTCCCCATGGCCTCATCGTTAAGAGTCCAATGCTATCACCAACCATGGGGCTTGTTGACCACCATGGCAATACTCCCACAGACCTCCAAGATCACCTGGTCCAACCATCACCCTACTACCAATGCCACCCACTGAACTATGTCCGTAAGCACCACATTGAATATTTCCTTAAACAGCCCCAGAGGTGGTGACTCCACCACTTCCCTGGGCAATCCATTCCAATGCCTGACTATTCTTTCTGAGAAGAAATGTCTCGTAGTTTCCAACCTCAACCTCCCCTGGTGCAAATTGAGGCCTTTTCCTCTAGTCCTAGTTACCTGTGAGAAGAGGTTGACCCCCAGCCTTCCCACAACTTTCTTTCAGTTAGTTGTAGAGAGCAATAAGGTCTCCCCTGAGCCTCCTCTTCTCCAAACTAAACAATCCCAGTTCCCTCAGCCGCTCCTCAGAGGGCTTGTGTTCCAGGCCCTTCACCAGCTGCATAGCCCTTCTCTGGGCAGGTTCCAGAGCCTCAGTGTCCTTCTTGTGCTGAAGGGCCCAAAACTGAACACAGTACTCAAGATACAGCCTCACCAGAGTAGAGAACAAGGACACAAACACCACTCTGGTCCTGCTGGCTACACTATTCCCAATACAAGCCAGGATGCCATCAGCCTTCTTGGCCACCTGGGCACACGTGTGGCTGACTCATGTTCAGGAAAGCATCAATCAGTACTCCCATAATCTTTTTCCTCTACACAGCTTTCTGGACACTCTCTCCCAAGCCTGTAGCACTGCATGGGGTTGTTACGACCTAAGTGAAGGACATGGCACTTATTAATGTTGAACCTCATCCCACTGGCCTCTGCCCATCAACCCATCCTGTACAGGTCCCTCTGCAGGGTCTTCCTACCCTCCAGCAGATCGACACTTTCCCCCAACTTGGTCGCATTTGTAGCTAACTAAGGATTCAATCAATTCCCTCATCCAAATCATCAATGGAAATATTAAAAAGATGAACCCCAACACCAACCCCTGGGGAACACCACTAGGGACTGATCACCAGCTGGATTTCACTCCATTCACCACTACTTTCTGGGCCCAACCGTCCAGCCAGTTTTTAACCCAGCAAAGAGTGTACCTGTCCAAGCCATGGGCTGTCAGCTTCTCCAGGTGAATACTGTGGAAAAACAAGTCAAAGGCTTTGCTGAAATCTAGGTAGACTACATTAACAGCCTTTTGCTCATACACCAGGCAGGTCACCTGATCATAGAAGGAGATGTGGTTCGTCAGGCAGGGCTTGCCTTTCATGAGCCCATGCTGACTGGGCCTGATCCCATGGTTATCTAGCATATGCCGTGTGAATGCATTCAAGATGACCTATTCCATCACCTTTCCTGGCTCTGAGGTCAAGCTGACAGGCCTGTAGTTCCCTGGGTCCTCCTTGCAACCCTTCTTATATATAGGCATCAAGTCATTTGGGACCTCTCCAAATGATCATGATTGCTGATAGGTGATGGAAAGCAAACCAGCAATCACATCTGCCAACTCCCTCAGCACCCCCATGTAGATCCCATTTGGCCCCATAGACCTGTGATAGTCCAGGTGGAGCAACAGGTCTAACTGGTTCCACCTGAACTGTGGGGAGTTTCTTCTGCTCCTTGTGCCAGACTTCCAGATCAGGAGGCTGAGTACCCCGAGGATAAGTGGTCTGGCTAGTAAAGACAGATGCAGAGAAGGCATTAAGAACCTCAGCAGGCATATTCCTTTCTGTGTCTAGTAAAGAATGGAAGTTCTCCTTGGCCCTCCTCTTGTCATTAATATATTTAATACATTTTTTATTATCCTTAACCATAGTGGCCAGGTTGAGCTCGTACTGGGCTTTGTCCTTCCTGTTTTCTTCTCTGCACATGCTGCCAACTTCATTTTACTCTCCCTGAGTTGCCTGCCCCTTTTTCCACCAGACATAAACTCTCCATTTCTCTTGGACACTCAGCAAAAGTTCTCTGTTCAGCCATGCCAGTCTTCTTCCCCACCAGCTCATCTTACGGCACATGGGGACAGCCTGCTCCTGTGTCTCTAAGACTTCCTTCTTGTGGAGCGTCCAGCCTTCCTGGATCCCTCTTCCTTCAGGAGTCACTCCCAAGGGTCCCTCCCTACCAATGTCCTGAACAATTCAAAGTCTGGCCTCTGGAAGTCCAATTTAGCAGTTTTACTGACCCCCCTCCTGACTTCACCAAGAATAGAGAACTCTACCATGTCATGGTCACTTTGCCCAAGACAACTCACTACTACATCTCCCACCAGTCCTTCTCAGTTCATGAACACCCTTGATCCTTATCCACAGGGACTCTACCTTATCATTCCCAACCCCAAGCTCAACAGCATCAAAACACTCTCTAATATAGAGATCCATGTCACCATCCCTCCTTAGTTGCTTGTCCCCTCTGAAGAGCTTGCAGCCATCCATTGCAGCACTCCAGTCATGGGAGTGGTTCCACCATGCTTCAGTGATGGTCATAGTTTGTCTGCATTGGTTTCCATAGTTTGCCATTTGCAGCATAGTCTGCTGCAATGGCTTCCAGCTCCTCCTGTTTGTTGCGCATACTGCATGCATTGGTGTAGATGCACTTGAGTTGAGCCATTGCACTCACTCTCAACCCTAGGACTGCCCCCCCAGGCTCATCTCTAATAAAGCTTCATTTGTAGTACATCCACTTAAAAGGCAAAGCACTGTGTAGGAAGCCAGATCTGGAAGATTCTGGGAATGCACTAGAACTATGGGAGATGTTCTCTGGAGCTATCTTCCAGCAAAGCACTGCAATGTGCTGACTATTCTACTTCACACAAAACCAGTCATACAAGATGTACAAGAGCTAGGTTCAAATCTTTTTGTAGTGAGATTTGATTGTCATCTCTCCTTTCTTGGAGAGTTCCCTGCTATCAGGTTATAGTGTTTTCAGAGTCATATATCTTCCTAAAGACCACAAAACTTGCCTGGAAAAAAAGCAAAACAAGCCACACACACAGACCAAACCAAACAAAAACAAACAAAACAAACAAACAGAGAAACTCTAACCTGATTAAAAAGAGAGAGAAAGACCTTATGTGAACTTCATCTTGTCATTTCAGCAAGAAAAAGGGAGACGTAGGTTTCCATTGCTAACAATGTCACTGTTTTACATAAAGTAGAAAAATGTTAGTGTAACATAAAGATTAGCAATCAGTAACACTCCCTGGTCTGTAGACTGCAATACTTTGAAGGGAGGTACATGATATTGTTCACATTTTTTTACATATGGATGAAATTAGTCAGGTTTTCATTACTTTGTGTTATTTCCCTCCTGCTTAGAGAGGAGCTGCTACCAGTGGTATACTGCAAAAACTGAGTGTTTGGTGTTACAGAGCAGTACAAATATGTGTTATCTCCATATTTACTAGATCGACATGTAATTGAATCCCATTTTCTGACACCTTAACCAGTTATGCAGGGTTTAACAGCTCATTTCCACACCTGGAGATGGGAATGTTTTGCAGATCTTTATAAGCATATCACAGTAATATTGTGGGAAAATCATCAGTAGACTCTTGTGAGATTTAGGCATTGTATGCAATACTTAAGTAAAATATGGCAATATTTCGATAATGTATGGGTTTGTTTATTTATTTTCCTATTAATGAAGATGAAGCCTGGAACTTGGCTAAGCTAATACATTCTAGTGGTTTGCAGATATCCTACTAAAATTTTCTGAAATTGAAAATTTCAGCAAGAGCTGTGCCAGCACTGCTCTGCAATAGACAAAACACTGGTGTGATATCAATGTTGTTCTAGGTATAAGTGCAGAGCACAGAACTGTATGGGCAAAAAAGGTAAGTATGTGCAATAGACAGTGATAATCAAGGGAGCTTAATTTATCCATTCTCAGTTGGTTGAAATTTACATGAATCACACATACCTTTTGGAGAAAGTGAAATGTTACTTCTGAGGTTTGAATCACACTTAAGAAAGATGAGTTTACCTCAAGTCAGTGAGGTAAGTGAACTTAAGAAAGTGAGGTGAAGCAGAGGCAGACAAACATAAATACCATTCAGAGAGCCTGAATGGCGGAAGAGGCAGTGGGGTAATTATTTATATTTTGTCCTACCAAATTGCACTGTATTTTCACTGTTTTGTAAACATTTATTTTTTTTCCCCAGCTTCTAGTTACAAACCTTCCTTAAAGCTTGAAAGCCAATTTAGGTCTTTCTTAGGGTCTCGTGGTCTATTTTCTCAGGTGGCAAATAATAGGATGTAAGGAAATCATCTTAAGTTGCACCAAAGAGGTTTAGAATGGATATGAGGAACCATTTCTTCACAGAGAGGGTGAGAGACGGTGGTTTCTTCATAGAGAGGGAGGTTTAGTTGCTCTGGGCTGCCCAGGGAAATGGTGGAGTCTCGATACCCAGAGGTACTAAAGACTTCCAAGAGCTCCTTTCCTCTCTAAGTCAGAGCCATTATTCAATCGTAGCCTGGATCTTTTAATGTATTGGAATAATGAATTTACTGAATGCAATACAACGGAATTGGTCATTTAACAGCACATGCTTCACAGTATTAATCATAAAGAATAATATGTTTCCATGCAATGCTGGACGGATATATATTTTTTTCACAGTTCAATCACTTGTTACTGAAATACATACTATAAATTTACAGCACTGTTCTACTGAAATATTTATGAAGTCTAAAGCACAACCCTATACTTATCTTCTATCCTGAGAATAGTCTCATGATTTTGTATGCTTCAGTTGTGAAAGAGGAAGGTTAGGTGTGTCTTCAAAGATGTCTCACTCAGAAATACTTAGCATGATAATTATTTTGATTTGTTCCCAAATAACATGTTTAAGAACAAAGAAGATTAACTAGTCTGATTGGAAAAATAAAAATGGTAATGTCTTCCCAGTGGTCTATCTGATCCCCTTGTGTATTCAGCTTTATAGCTGCTAGCTTAGTGAGCAACTTCAACTCATCATTCTGTTTGTCGTGTCAGTGGCATCAAAATACTTGTAGAAAAGTTAATTGTATACTATTTTGGCCATATCATCGTCAGGATTGTTGACTAAATTTTGTGTAGAACATTTAGTGTTTGGATATACACTGAACAAAATTCAGCTTGACTGACTGACTACAGGCTACAAATAGACAGATTTTTGAGACATCTGATAGATCTACCATTGCGCATAGGCCAAGTCAGAACCTTTGGATATGATCCATGCTTTGCTCAGTTTTGGTCACCTGTACCACTTACCTTCTGAAGTACCTTCTGAAGTATCTTCTTAATTTAAGGTACATTTTAGGTTCATTTAAGAGACGTTTAAGATGGGCCCATGATGAAGATGACTTGCTGTCTGGAATTCCTTTGTGCTGCTCTTTAGGTGCTCTCCTGATGATCCATGGCCTTCTGTAGTCTCTGGGCATCTATCACTGATACTATAATCAAACTGGAAGTAGTAGGATGGATTGAGGTACAGCAAACTTTAGTTTAAAAACTAAACCAGCAAAACTTTAGTTTAAAGCCCTCTTTGCCAGCTTGGCAAGCCTATTACTGAAGATGTTCTTCCCCTTCTCTGACAGGTGAACCCCATCAGTCAGTCCCCAGCAGACCAGGTTTCTCAAAATGAGTCACATGGTCTAAGTAGCAGAACCCTTTTCTCTGGCACCAGTCCATAACCACCTGTTGATTTGCCTGATTCAACTGGCCCTTTCAATCCCCTTCCGTTACTGGGAGGACTGATAAAAAAAATACCTGCACTCCTGAGTCCTTTACTGCTGCTCCTAGGGCTCTACAATCCCTCTTGATGCTCCTCCCTCTCTAATTCCCCTCTTCAAGAAGCTGTAGAGAGCATCACCCATCAACATCCTTTTCTCCAACTTTAAGAATCCCAGTGTCCTCAGCTGCCTTGAGGAAATGCCTTCCAGCCCTTTTATCAGCTTTGTTGCCCTCTGCTGTATGCATTCCAGTATTGCAACATCCTTTTAAAATTGTAGGGAGCAGAACTGCATAGAATATTGAAGGTGAGGCTATACCAATGCTAAATACAGCGGAATAATCACCTCTTTTGACTGACTGGCTGTTTTTTTTTAAATGCATATCAGAAAATTGTTTACCCTCTTGACTGCCAGGGTGCACCGATGGCGCATGTTGAGCCTGGTGTCAGCCAACAACGCCAGGTTCCTTTCTACAGCCACTCATCTCCTAATCTGTACTTAATCTGTATTAATCTGTATTTAAATCTGGCATTATGTCAACTGCTCCAAGCAACTGCCTGAGCTAACTTAACTGACAGGCTTTTCTTTGCAGTCAGCAGTACTATGATGGTCTTCGATGTAATAGGTAGTTCATGATAGAAACTGCAATACTAATATACTGTTTAGTATAGAAGTTCCTTGTATGCTCTGTGAGAAAAGAGCAGGGAAGAGACAGGTGCAGTACTTTTGGAAGATTCCACCTGTCTTTATCTTGGCTGATATATATCTATACACACAGATGTGGTATCCTTTTCTTATTTCCTTTGTCTCCAAACTGTCTACCTACATAAAATAACGAATTAGTTTCATGGTCTATGCTTGAATTCAGTTTGGACATCTGAGCTCTGAACATCTTCTGAGATTATAAATTGTAGTACTGTGATTGCTGATGAATTCAGCTGAATGGATTCAGGATAGTAGGAAGATTATCATTTCCTTCTGTTTTTCTGAGCTAGAGTAAGAAGAAAACTGTAGCCAAACTTCCCTGCATTCTGCTGAATTTGGTACAAAAAGTGCAACTGATGGCAAAAGGTTTGAATGAGCTTTTAATTTAACCAGAGCAGGTTAGCTATCTCTGACAGAAAACCTTTCAAGTACTGACTAATACAAACACCAAAGAGAGAGAGAATTCTGTTAAGCAGGGTCCTATAGATTCATGTAGGCAAATAATTTTTTCTCCTTACTTGAATGTGCTTATGTGTTGGGTCTGTCTGAGCTGGAGTCACCTTTTCCCTGCAGCAGCCCGCACAGTGCTGTGCTCTGCACTCGTAGCTGGAACAGCACTGATATCACTCCAGTGTTGTGTCTATTGCTGCGTAGTGCTGGCACAGCATCAGGACTCCTTCCAAGCCCCTAAGAGCCAGCAGACTGGGGGTGGGCAAGTGATGGGGAGGGGACATTGCCGGGGCAGCTGACCTAAACCAACCAAAGGGATATTCCATAACACCTGATGTCACACTCAGCAATAAAAGGGGGGCTATTGTGGGGGAGGGAGCTCTTCCTCCTGAACAACCACTACGCGTTTGAGGCCCTGCTTCGCAGGACGTGGCCGAACACCGCTCGCTGATGGGAAGTAGAGAATAATTTTTTTCTCTCTCTGTGCTTCCGCGCGGACTGATTGTTTCTTTTTTTTCTGTTTTTCCTCCCCATTCCCTTTCTCTTTAATTAAACCTTTCTCATCTCAAACCTCAAGTTCTCTGTGTTGTATTTTCTCCCCCTTCCTCTTTGAGGAGAGGGTGAGTGAGAGAGCGGTTGTGGTGGAGCCTAGCTGCCCACCTGAGTAAAACCACCACATGACTTCAACTAATTCTAAGAACTCAAACTAGGTAGCTTACATTTGGTCTTTTCCTACATTATAATGGTTTTTGAACTTTTCTTTCTAATGTATGACAGAGCAATGGTTTTAGTATGCTGTAAATGGAGACATGTATTTTGCTTTTTAGGCCTCTAGCAGAACTTTCTTTTTACACAGAAGCTCACCAATTGAATGTTAAGATCATGCTTGGTAATTCTGAAACACATAGTGAATTTCCAGTGTCTGTAAATGTCTGTTTAACAAGTATTTAATATTCAGGCAAAGAGCTTGGATTCTATACCTACAGTTATACTTGGAGCCTGAATGATTTATTAGTGAGGTCCAGTGACATTCAATACCTTTATTTATTTATTTATTTATTTATTAAGAATGTTGCAATCTACTGTTATGAGATTTTCCATTATTTGCACAGTTAGATTTCAAAATGTTAAAAAAAAAAAAACACTTAAATTTCATATATTTCTATGATTCTCTTATTGAAACCTTAAACATATTAATGAAAAATAAAATAATTTCAGTTGTTTAGCATTGAAATTATCAACTATTTTTCAGTATTTCTGTATGCAGTTTTAACAACTCCATAGTTTTTACATTATTTTTCTGTAGGTCAAAACTTATCTTGTAAACACATTAAATTCTTTGATACACTGCTTCAACAATTAAATAGTTCTTCAAATCTGGGACAGACACGCAATTTTCTGATTTTATATTATTTTCTGTTTTAAATTCTTGTCCCTTCTTTTTCTTTTCTTAACATTCCAAATAAAATTAAGGGGTGAGACTGTCCCAGGTCCAAATTAGAACAAGCACAGAGTTACTTGGAGCTATGCTCATAAAAATTTCCTCTTCCCTATTTAAATAATTGTTTCCCACAGTTTTGATTAGGTTTGCCTTTTAGTCAAAGGCAAAAACTTTATAAGAAGAATGTAA
Source organism: Anas acuta (assembly GCF_963932015.1). Lineage (NCBI taxonomy): Eukaryota > Metazoa > Chordata > Aves > Anseriformes > Anatidae > Anas > Anas acuta. Next base: position 142,326,668 of record NC_088980.1, read on the forward strand.
TGGATATAGTCCTTGATCACTTTTCCCAATACAGTATCTTCACCTCAGCCTTATGCTTCCAAACCTGCACACCTCCTTTACTCTTCTTCTTCTTTTCCATAGGTTTTATTACAGTCTCCCATTTCCTTATTGTAGTGGGTTTACGTGGAAAGGTTTTGGTAGCAGGGGGCCATAGGGCTGGTTTCTGATAGAAGGATCTAGAAGCTGACCCATGTTTGGTAAGAGACCCACTGCTGACCAGAGCTGAGCCAATAAGCCATGTTGTTTTGCGCCTCTGTGAGAGCATATTTAAGACAGGGAAAAAAAACCCTGTGCCACACAGCAGCTGGGAGAGTGAAGGGAGTGAGGAACAGCCTTGCAGGTGCAAAAGTCAGTGAAGAAGGAGGGGGAGAGGTGCTCCAGGTGCCGGAGCAGAAGTCTCCTGCGGCCTGTGGTGAGAACCATGGTGAAGCAGGCTGTCCCCCTGCAGCCCATGGAGTACCACGGTGGAGCAGGGTTCCACGCTGCAGCCCGTGGAACCACAGTGGAGCAGGTGGACCTGCACCAACGGAGGCTGCCACCTGTGGAAGACCCCTGCTGGACCAGATTCTGGGCCGGACCTGTAGCCTGTGGAGAGGAGACCACGCAGGAGCAGGTGACCTGGCAGGAGCTGCTGCCCATGGGGGAGCCACGTTGGAGCAGTTTTTTCCTGAGGGATGGACCCTGTGGTACAGACCCATATCTGGAGCAGTTCTTGAAGAGCTGCTGCCTGTGGGAAGCCCACACCGGATCAGTTAATCAAGGACTGTATCCCGTGGGAGGGACAACAAAGCACATGGGACGAGAGTGACCGAGAAGGAGCGGCAGAGAAGAAGCGCTGTAGACTGTCCATAACTCCATTCCCCCATTCCCCTGCACTGCTTGGGGGGAGGAGGTGGAAGAGGGTGGATGTGGGGGGAAGGTGCTTTTGGTTTCCTTCCTTTGTTTCTCACTTCTCTAGCTTGTTAGTAATAAGCAATAAATCTTACTATCTCCCTACGCCGAGTCTGTTTTGCCTGTTACAATAATTACTGCATGATCTTCTCATCCTTATCTCAACCTCTGAGCCCTTTTCATCATATTTTCTCCCCATTCCTCTTGAAGGAGGGGGAGTGAGAGAGCAGCTGTGGTGAAGCTCGGCTGCCCACTCGAGCGGAACCATGACACTTATGTAGATGTATTTAGCATTCCATTTAGCATGTAACTGAATCATATCCTAATACTCAAAATAACTGGGTGGATGAGGGAAAGGCTGTGGATGTGGTCTACCTTGACCTCAGCAAGGCTTTTGACACCGTCTCCCACAGCATTCTCCTCAAGAAACTGGCTGCTCTTGGCTTGGACTGGCGCACACTTCGTTGGGTTAGAAACTGGCTGGATAGCTGGGCCCAAAGAGTCATGGTAAATGGAGTCAAGTCCAGTTGGAGGCCAGTCACTAGTGGCGTTCCCCAGGGCTCGGTGCTGGGGCCGGTCCTCTTTAATATCTTCATCGATGATCTGGATGAGGGCATTGACTGCACCCTCAGTAAGTTTGCAGATGACACCAAGCTAGGTGCGTGTGTCGATCTGCTCGAGGGTAGGAAGGCTCTGCAGGAGGATCTGGATAGGCTGCACCAATGGGCTGAGGTCAACTGCATGAAGTTCAACAAGGCCAAGTGCCGGGTCCTGCACCTGGGGCGCAATAATGCCAAGCAGAGCTACAGGCTGTGAGATCAGTGGTTGGAGAGCTGCCAGGCAGAGAAGGACCTCGGAGTGATGGTGGATAGTCGGCTGAATATGAGCCAGCAGTGTGCTCAGGTGGCCAAGAAGGCCAATGGCATCCTGGCTTATTATCAGAACCAGTGTGGCCAGCAGGGCTAGGGAGGTGATCGTCCCCCTGTACTCGGCTCTGGTGAGGCCTCGAGTCCTGTGTTCAGTTTTGGGCCCCTCAATAAAAGAAGGACATCAAGGTGCTTGAGCAGGTCCAGAGAAGGGTGACGAAGCTGGTGAGGGGCCTGGAGAACAAGTCCTATGAGGAGCGGCTGAAGGAGCTGGGCTTGCTCAGCCTGGAGAAAAGGAGGCTCAGGGGTGACCTTATTGCTCTCTACAGGTACCTTAAAGGAGGCTTTAGTGAGGTGGGGGTTGGCCTGTTCTCCCACGTGCCTGGTGACAGGACGAGGGGGAATGGGCTCAAGTTGCACCAGGGGAGTTTTAGGTTAGATGTTAGGAAGAACTTCTTTACCGAAAGGGTTGTTAGACATTGGAACAGGCTGCCCAGGGAAGTGGTGGAGTCACCATCCCTGGAAGTCTTTAAAAGACGTTTGGGCCCCTCCCTACCTTCTTATAGCGAGGGGCCCAAAACTGAACACAGTACCCGAGGTGCGGCTTCACCAGAGCCGAGTACAGGGGGACGATCACCTCCCTAGCCCTGCTGGCCACACTGGTTCTGATAATAAGCCAGGATGCCGTTGGCCTTCTTGGCCAACTGAGCACACTGCTGGCTCATATTCAGCCGACTATCCACCATCACTCCGAGGTCCTTCTCTGCCTGGCAGCTCTCCAACCACTGACTCTTTGGGCCCGGCTATCCAGTAAAGGATGGAGATTCTCCTTTGTCCTCCTTTTTGTGTTGATGTATTTATAAAAACATTTTTTGTTATCTTTAACGGCAGTAGCCAGATTGAGCTCCAGATGAGCTTTGGCCTTCCTAATTTTGTCCCTGCACTGCCTCGCAACATCCTTATAGTCCTCCCGAGTCGCCTGCCCACTTTTCCAAAGATTATAAACCCTCTTTTTTCTCCTTATCTCAAGACACAATTCTCTGTTGAGCCAGGCCGGTCTTCTTCCCTGCCAGCTCATCTTTGGGCACGTGGGGACAGACCGTTCCTGCGCCATTAAGATTTCCCTCTTGAAGAGCACCCAGCCTTCCTGGACTCCTCTGCCCTTCAGAACCGCCTCCCAAAGGACTCTACCAACCGGTGTCCTCAGCAGCCCAAAGTCAGCCCTCCGGAAGTCCAATACAGCGGTTTTACTGGTCCCCTTCCTGGCCTCGCCAAGAATAGTGAACTCCACCATTTCATAGTCACTCTGCCCAAGACAGTTTCCAACCACCACATCCTCCACCAGTCCTTCTCTGTTTGTGAACAGAAGGTCTAGTGGGGCGCCACCCCTGGTAGGCTCACTAACCAGCTGTGTCAGGAATCTATCTTCCACTTTCTCCAGAAACCTCCTAGACTGCTTTCTCTGGGCTGTGTTGTGCTTCCAGGATATGTCAGGGAAGTTGAAGTCCCCCACGAGAACAAGCGCTGAAGATTTCGCAACTTCTGTCAGCTGCCTGTAGAACTCCTCATCAGTCTCCTCATCCTGGTTCGGCGGTCTATAGCAGACCCCAACCAGAATGCTAGCCTTGTTGTCCCTGCAGATCCTAACCCAAAGGGACTCGATCTTGTCATTCCCAGTCTCAAGTTCTACAACATCGAAAGACTCTCTAATATAGAGACACACCACCACCCCTTCTGTGCTGCCTGTCCCTTCTGAAGAGCTTGTAGCCAGTCATTGCAGCACTCCAGTCATGAGACTGGTCCCTCCACGTTACTGTGATGGCAACCAAATCATAGCCTGCCTGCCGCACGATGGCTTCCAGCTCCTCCTGTTTGTTGTTTGTTACCCATGCTGCGTGCATTGGTGTAGATGCACTTCAGCTGGGCCATTACCCTATTCCCCCGCCTTGCTATTGTTCCCCCTAGCACAGTTCCAACAATCCTTGCTTCAGCCCCATTCCCCTTCTTACCTAGTTTAAAGCCCTCTCAATGAGCTCTGCCAGCTCCTGGCCCAGGATCCTTTTTCGCCTAAAAGGTAGGGACCCATCTGCGGCCATCAGGCCGGGTGCCCCATGGTCGAAAAACCCAAGATTTCTGCGTTGGCACCAGCCCCTGAGCCACGTGTTTAACAGGTGGGCATGTTCTCATGCTGAGTCTGTTTTACCCATGATTATAATTGTTGAATGATCTCCCTGTACTTATCTCAACCCTTAAGCTCTTTTCATCATTATTTCTCTCTCTTTCCCTTTGAGGAAGGGGGGTAAGAGAGCAGTTGTGTTGGAGCTCAGCTGCCCATCAGGGTAAAACCACACTTTCAAATTGACTTAATCTGTATTTTGTCAATATTTTTCTTTCCTCTTCAGTCCAAAATATGGGAATGATTTTTTAAAATTTTTATAATAATAATAATAATAATACTAATAATAATAATAATGATGATGAAGAAGAAGAGGATGTTTTCAAATAAAAAAATAATAAAAAGGATTTATTTTTTTAATGATGGAAAAACACATTATATTCACTACAATGTCAAATATTTTTCGCAAATTAATTGAAAACTTAAGTAAGATTATAAAAAATACAATTTCTATGTGTATACACTATCTTTTTCTAGGATCTTTGTTTCACGTGTTTTGAAAAGATTGGAGACTCTGCCTTTAATTTTTAAACTTTCTGAAGAATGTTCCTTCATCCCTTTTCTGAAATGTGCACTATAATTTGATAAAGAATAAGTTTATATATATATATATATATATATATATATATATATATATATATATTTGGTGAAACTTCCATTTAAATGAATGGCATTTAAAATATAGAATAAGGAAAAGGAAATAAGAACTGAATGTGAGATTACACAACTGTAGTTACAATTTATAGTAGCAACAATGCACTGAACATGATTTTAGTGTCTGAAAAAAAAAGCTCATGATAAAAATTGAACTGAAATATACCATTTTATTAGTATTATTATTTTAGTTCAAAGCAAAGTTCCAAGGCGTATTTTTTTTTTTCTATCAGGTTACTGTATATGTGCAAACCCATTTTTCTCTCAGAAACAAGCATGACACAAGTAAACTTGTAATAATTTGAAAAGTAGCAGATAAAAACTACCTAGTAGCCAGTAAATGAACTGGATAATTTATCATTTCTACTACTGATATATCCAATTTAGGCAATATAGATGGTCTACAAAAACCTTCCAGATCTTGTTTTTTAAATAGATAAAAATTATTACAGGAAGAGCAATTCTTGTGTGAGAGCAATCTTATACTGATGTCCATATTTGATAAGATTTTTAAAACTGGTGAAGTCACAACAACTACAATCTTGAGTATCTGAGTATTGAGAAACATAATTTTTAATACAAATATAAGAAATCAATCTATTTATTATATTAAACAGAAATTTATGCAGTAACCTGATCATCTAATACATATAAAAAGGAGATACCTTGTTGTGAAGTGTCAGTTTAATCTAGCACAAAGCCCAAGGATAAAGATAGAAAACTCAAAACTAAATATACATAAATATTTGTAACATTGATAATAATTAACTGATATTATTTAACAACTGGAAAGCTAAAGGAGTTGTTGGAGCATGAATTACTCTCCACATAGAACAGCCAATCTGTTCCAAAACAGTGTGCAGTATCTTATGTAAAATGATATTTGACACGGATAAATAAAGGCTTAAGATTCTTATTCCTTGATTTGCAATAGTTTCTCATGCTCTTAGGTTCTTAGGACATAGTGGTTCTTGATTACCATTTCTTCTTCTTTCTTCTTCTTCTTCTATTTATTATTTAAGGAGTTGAATTTCTGCCCCCCTCTCTGCCCTGATACCCCTCCCAGAGCAATAGATAATGAAATAGATAATAGATAACAAAGATGTGAGTCTTTCTGTTGTATGTAAAAAACCATTAGGTTTTAATTTTATCTCAGGGCAATACAGTTGGAACTACACAGAGTAAATGTGGGTTTCACCGTAATATGAGGAAGTGTTATGTTACGTTAAGTTCTGATTTAGATGACAGATACATTTCTGAATAATCAATTAAAAAAGCTACTGTATACCTGTACATATGAGAACTATATTCTCTGTTCCATATACAAGATCATCTTGGCAATATTAAATATTTGTTCAATTGAAATTAATTGTTGTTTGATAAGGATGCTGAAGGCCCTTAGTCTAGTTTTCAGCAGAAACATTAAATCATCCATCACAATCTGGGCAGATTTGATTGCCTGTGACCTAGCAGGAACAGAGACTCTTAAAAAAATATAAAAATAATAATAATAAAAAAGCAGTTTTAGCTTTTCTGAGTCTAAGACAACAGACAGCTTTTAGGTATACTTAAATTGAACTTTTTGTCCCAAGGGAGCATGTTTTCAAAAGAGATACCATCCAATTATTATCATAGTAATACTTGGATTTGGGAAAGATTTGTTCCCTATGAAAAATGTGCATTAAACACGTACATGAGAAACAACACACACTATAAAACAGAAGATATATTAGTTCCACTTACTTTCAGTGATCAATACTTCTGTATGTATTCTATCTTCATATATTGTTCTGTTTGCTGTAACTCTCATTGGGATCTCACTGGGACAATATTTGTCCTGAAGCACTATCAAAACAGTGTTAGAGGCAACTTAAAAATCATTAACTGAACCCTGCCAAATCCCTTAACTATGGACAAACAAGTTAAAAGTTAATTATGAAAGTTATCAGTGATCTGTTCATGAAAACTGCAGTATATAGCAGTGCTGAGAAGAGAAGGGAAAATTTCACATTTCATGTGATTGTCTAGATCTATTGCTAGCACAATAATACATCTGTTCAATAATTCATCGATAAGCATGAAACAGATATTGTCTTTTGCTTCAGTGATAGAGCAGAGATATACGTTTTAATAAAACAAAAAATAAAAAAACATTGTTTTAATTAAATATCATTAATTCTTCATTAGCTTAAGATAAAGAAACATTACCCCATGTATGATAATTCCAAAAATCTCTTCATAGTGGTAAATGTCTCTTGCATGTGTTTTTACATATTGAAATAATTAGAAATATTTATATTAAAGGAAATGACAATACCGAGAAAGAAAGTAAGTGGTGAAAGAATGTACATCGATTAACTTCCTGGACAAAACAGGAAAAAATCACCAATAATTAATTATTTTTTTTCTCCCAATTAGAAGTAAAAGAGCATGGTGTGAAACAAACACGAAAGCTAAGGCACCTGCCCCCACCCATTCCCTTTTTCTCACACTCAACTTTAGTCTTACATTCCCAGGTCCTTTACCTCTACCTACTCTGCATGGCACAAGGGATGGTGAATAGGTAGTTACTGTTGCTTCATAACACTGTCTCTACTTTGCTCCTACTTCCTCTTCCCACTTTTTTGCTGCTCTAACATGAGCCTTTTCCACAGGCTGCAGCATCCTTCAGGACATATCCACTTGCTCCAGCATGGAGTCCTCCATGGGCTGCGTGGGAAATTTTTTGCCCTGGAACACAGAGGGAAAACTGATATCTGGAGCACCTCCTCACCCTTCTCCTGCTCTGACCTTGGTCTTTGAAGGGTTGTTTCTCACACTTTTTTTCCTCACTCTTCCCTGCTTGGCAGTGAGAATAAACTGCTTCCACTTGCAGTTACTGACATACTGACATATGGTAACAGTAATGTGATAGTTAACATACAAGGAACAGAACAATGCGGAATGCAGAAAGTTTTATTAGAAGACACATGGATGATCAAATTTAGGTCCCTCCTAGAAGAAGGCTGAAGAAGATACCCTACTGCAACATAGGCCCTAACAAGAAGAGGAGGAATGCACTATTTTCAACATGTGCGATGTGTACAGGCTCTAGAAGAATGGAATTTCTTATACTGGAACCTGATCTTCCAAAGAAAGACATGAACACCACAATTGTCTGTTAAATAACAAACTGGAAAAAAATCTCAAGGAAATGGCAAGAGTGGGGAAGGTCTGCTGCCAAAGTGATAGACTGGATGACAAAAAAAAGACCCTTCTCATCTTGAACATCTCAACTCCCATCACTCCTTGGTAGTGTATTTTGCACTACTGTAAATGTTTTTCTCCTCCTATGCACTACAAGTACTAACTATAAACAACAGAGGAACAGTTCTCATTACATAAATACAAGCAAGTCCATAAGTTTTTGCATAATTAGAAGCTTACGTATCTATCCTGAAGGATAAATTGAGCTTGATGATTGCATGATGTCCAAATGACATCTGAGACAGTCTGAACAAGGGACTGTCTACATAAAAGAAAAAAAAAAAATAAAAAAAAGTTTGTAAATTTGGAATAGTAATTGGAAATCAGATAACTGGTTTAATCCAAGTCATATTCTTATATGTTGGTCAGTATGAAGTTTCTAAATCTACAATTTTACAATATTTTGTTGTCATATCTAATTAGCTACTGTATTAGTTTATTTCAATAAATATTTATTGTGTATTTTCCCCTTTAAAATGATTTCCAGCTAATGAAGCAAATGTAAATCTGCCAGCCTTGCAATAATTCCTACATCATAGCATTATGATTAGTTTCACAGAAAATCTGCCAATTATTTAAAAGGGTCTTTTCATTATTAATACTGCCTAGTATGAGCTGCCAAAAAGTATTTAGCATGTGATACGAAAAATCCACTATTATGTATGTGCCTAGTGAGAGCAACTAGTGTAAGATTTTTATATTTCCTCCAATGAATTTGATTGAAATGAACTCTGGGCATCAATACGTATTCTCTGGTAAAATTAAATTGTTATTTTTCATCGTCCAATCTGCACGTCAATGAAGTCATAGTGAAAAAATAAATATTTTCTTAATCCTATTTTTATGGATGCTATTCACATGCAGACAGTCATTTGCTTGATCTCAATGCCAACACCATAATATACATATATTATTCCTATTGAGCCATAGCAAGTATACTTTTTTATCACAATAAAATTCATGTTGTCATTGCCCCAGACTATGACTGTGTCCTTGTTTTTTTTAATCCATTTCCCCTTATCCTTCTAGCTCTGCTGGATATCTATGTCTGGCTGTGTTCCCTCCTCTGATGCCAGCTTAGTGCTTCACAGCAGCACAGCAGTGCTCCATTGGACACATTTCCTGACGAATCATCCAGTCATGATAAGATTTATCTGATTAGTCTTGTTCTCTCTCCTCTGAAATTAGATGTGAGCTCTTCATTTCATGGGCCATGTCTTTTTATCTGTCCTATAAAGCCTACATGGCATTTATGGGAGCAATGTAAATTAATAATAATAAACATTTTATACTCAACTTATATAAGTTTAAGTATTTGAACTGTAAAATACTGCCTTCACTCTGAGCAGATTCCAATGTATGATTGCTCCCATGGACTCAGAGGTCCCTGATTGCTGGTGGCTGCTAGGGGCCAGGACCTTCCCATTGCCCCACCCAGGAGCAGGGCAGCCAGGGGCACTAGGGACAGCTCCAGCCCTGAGCATCAGGCACCTCCTTGGGGATGGGGACAGGGATGAGGACAGGCATGTACATGGGCCTGGCTGTGGAGAGCTGGAGACCAGCTCAGCTGTGGCCTTCCTGGGGCAGTGGCTAACGTCTCCAGAGGCTACAATGGGGTCTTGGGTCTGGTCCCAGTTCAGGAAAGGCCTGGGGGAGGCTGAGTAAGGGCAGTTAGGGATGGCTGTGCTCCCAGTATTCTGTCAGATGAACTGGTTGGGACAACCATTTATTTATAAATATTCACATGTATATACATATAGAATTCTTATGTCTCATAAAAAATATAAAAGTTAAGCCAGCTTTGGAAAGAAGAAAATAGATTTTGCAATGGCAGTTCCTTTGTAGTTTACAGAATTAATGAGCATGGGTAGGTAACCATAACTATTTGCAGTTGGCACTTGCTTGTTTTAGACATGTACATACATAGAATCATATCATAGAATAATAGAATGGCTTGGGTTGAAAAAGACCTTAAAGATCATCTAACTCCACCCCCCCTGCCATAGACAGGGATGACACCAATAGATTGGGTTGGCCAAGGCGCCATCTAGCCTGGCCTTGAACACCCCCAGAGAAGGGACATCCACAACTTATCTTGACAACCTGTTCCAGTGTCTCACTACACTTACAGTGAAGAATTTAACATATATTTGAATGTGCTGCACAGAATGAAAACTGTAAGGCCTGTTAAACAAGCAAATATAAACAAATATGTTTGGAATTTATTCCCGTTCTTTCTGTGTCTTATTCACTGTCATATGATTCTCAGCTACACTGAGACACAAGGTATACTAACACCTTTAGTTTTGCTTCTCTGTTCATTCACAGAACTGTATTCATCAAAGTACAGACTGTGTATTTACCCAAAGAATTAGTTAAAGCACAATGAAAGCAAGACTGCATATTTGATTGTTAAATGTCCTAAAGAAAATCTTGATGTTTGTATGAGAATCCTTATGTCAAACTATGCATAGGTGTGCCTGGCTCCTACTTTTCTTGTCATCACAGCTATGGATTAGGATGCAGTCTTAAATTATGCTATTTTTCTGTGACTGTTTTTCTTAAACAAATGTAACTAGAAAGAATGAAAGAGTCGATTCATTTCCCTATATTTCATTATCACTATTCCATCCCTTCATCACTACCACCACCTTTTCTACACAAATGTTTTGGTCATTGTCTGAATTCATGAATTCTTTGAAATTTTCACTGATCATCAAAGTGCAAAATATAACTATGACAGAAATGCTTTTCAGTCTATTTCCATTATATATACATATTATTACATATATGTTGCCATATATGTAATACATAGTTCCATATAACACATATGTTATATGTTAACACACAGTTCCATTTTGATATGTGTTTTTATGGTCAAACTGTCAATAATTTCACTTAATGGAATTTTAATGCATAATAAATCCATAACCAAAGACGTCAGTATGTGTGCATGGTTACATTATTAAGAACTATCTTTTATCATACTAATGTGTGTTCTACCCTTCTCTTCTATTTAAACCTGCATGGAAAATATTGAGAATAGAAACTTTTCATTAGTTATCATGTTTCTAAGAAACCTGAGCAACATATGCATTTTCACAATCTTTTTAGTATTGCTAGAAGGCTGATCGGACCATGATCTTAAAAAATTTATTATATCAGCTTCATGACAAGCAGCAACATTTTATTCTACATCAGTTAACAACTGAGCCTACACATTGTAGCATGAAATCTTGAGTATTTTGACATTCGGCAAGTTTCTGCATGTCTAGGTATTTTACTTTAATATCTTTTTCGGTATTGTGGTAGGTCTGAATGCTCTTCCCAGATTTTGCAAGAAGAAATACTGAGGTGCTCAGATCATTTTTGAAACAATTTTTCAGAGCTGTTTTTGAGGAATTGTGACTGTCTGTAGATAGATTTAGGAACGCCATATTTGAACTGTTGCTCAGGATTGATATTTTATTGTATAGGCAAAACAGGTTACAGCTTCATTGAGTTTCTTAAATAAATAATATATGAGAATCACTAATCACTGGAAAATGGTTTTGTTTATTTCTATAATATAGTCTATTTCCTAGTAAAAGAAAAAGTATAAGCAAAAATGCCAAATTATTTCTATGATTCATTCTGTAGACATTGTGTTGTACACTAATTTGTTCCATTTGCGGGTTTACTTTTTTTTTTTTTTTTTTTTTTTTGGAAGAAAGGGTACCATTATATACTCATATATACATATATATGTATGTTATATCAACTGTTATACTCATAAACATTCACTCAAAGAGTTGTGATCAATGGCTTTATGTCCAGGTGGAGATCAATAACAAGTGCTGCTTCTCAGGATTCAGTGCAGGGACCAGTGCTATTTAACATCTTTGTTGGTGACATGGACAGTGGCATTGAGTCCACCCTCAGGAAGTTTACTGATGACACCAAGCTGTATGGTGCAGTTAACGCTCTGGAGGGGAGGGATGCCATTCAAAGAGACCTTGACAGACTTGAGAGGTGGATCTATGGGAACCTCATGAAGTTCAACAAGTGCAAGGTCCTGCATCTGGGCTAGGGCAGTCCCAAGCACAACTACAGGCTTGGTGGAGAATAGATTGAAAGCAGCACTGATAAGAAGGGCCTGGGGGTGTTGGTTGATGAGAAGCTCAACATGAGCAATGTGTACTTGCAGCCAGGGAAGCTACCCATATCCTGAGCTGCAACAAAAGAAGTATATCCAAGGGAGGTGATTCTCCCCATCTACTATGCTTTTGTGAGACCCCACATGGAGTGCTGTGTTCAGCTCTGTGGACCCCTGCACAAGATTATTAAAACGAGTCCAGAGGAGGGCTACAAAGCTGATCAAGGGCCTGAAGCATCTCTCCTATGAAGACAGTCTGAGGGAGCTGAGATTGTTCAGCCTGAGAAGATATGGCTCCATGGAAACCTTATAGTGACCTTCCAATACCTAAAAGGGGCCTACAGAAAAGCTGGGGAGGGACTCTGTCAGGGAGGATAGTGATAGGACAAGAGGTTATGTCTTTAAAATAAAAGGGATAGGTTTAAATTAGATACAAAGAGGAAATTCTTGAGCAGTTGTGGGAGTGTTCAAGGCCAGGTTGGATGGGTCTTTGAGAAACCTAGTTTAGTAGGAAGTGTCCATGCCCATGGGTGGGGGGGGACAACCCAAGCCACTCTATGATTCTATGATTCTAACATTCAGGAAAATATTTAATCTTTCTTCCTCTCCCTCTTTTCCTCTTCCTCCTCCTCACACTCCCCCTCCCCCCCCCCCCCACCCCCAGAAATTCAATACACATTAATGAGTGTCAGAGCCTGCTGCTGCCATCGGCGGGAGGCAGAGACGCTGCGTGCGTGAGGTGTGAGCAGGTGGATGACCTGATCCGCATGGTGGCGGAGCTCAAGGAGGAGGTAGAGAGGTTGAGGGCCATCAGGGAGTGTGAGCGGGAGATAGACTTGGGGAGTAACTCCCTGCAGGGCCTCAAGGAGAGGTACCAGGGTGAGACACCCCAAATGGGGGTGGACCCCCTGCCCTTTCGCCGTCGGGCAGAGGGAGGGGATCTGGGAGATGAGGAGGAATGGAGACAGGTCCCTGCTCGACATCGCAGGCGATGCCGTCCCCTTCCGGCCCCACCTTCCCAGGTGCCCTTACAAAACAGGTTTGAGGCCCTGGAGATTGAGAGACCAGCAACTAAGGAAGAGATAGAAAGTGTTCCCAGGAGGATGCCTAGGGCGAGGAGGTCGACTCCACGCCTCAGGACTGCCTCCATCAAGAAAGAAAGAAGGGAGATGTGGGAGACTCTATCCTTAGGGGAACAGAGGGCCCTATTTGTTGGTCTGACCCTACCCATAGGGAAGTCTGCTGCCTCCCTGGGGCCAGGGTCAAGGACGTTGGCAAAAGCTTCCCAACCTGGTACGCCCCTCTGATTATTATCCTCTTCTGATAGTCCAGGCGGGCAGTGACGACATTGAAGACAGAAGCCTGAAGGCAATCAAAAGAGACTTTAGGGGGCTGGGACGGTTAGTGGGCGGAGCGGGAGTGCAGGTAGTGTTTTCATCCATCCCTACGGTGACAGGGAGGGGTACAGAGAGGACCAGGAAAGCCCACCTGTTAAACACGTGGCTCCGGGGCTGGTGCCAACACAGAGATCTTGGGTTTTTCGACCATGGGGCAGTTTATTCAGCATCTGGTCTGATGGCCGTAGACGGGTCCCTATCCTTTAGGGGAAAAAGGATCCTTGGCCAGGAGCTGGCGGGGCTCATTGATAGGGCTTTAAACTAGGTAAGAAGGGGGATGGGGGTGAAGCAAGGATTGTTGGAGCTGTGCCAGGGGGAACAATGGCAAGGCCGGGGAATAAGGTAATGGCCCAGCTGAAGTGCATCTACACCAATGCACGCAGCATGGGTAACAAACAGGAGGAGCTGGAAGCCATCGTGCAGCGGGCAGGCTACGACTTGGTTGCCATCATGGAAACGTGGTGGGACCAGTCTCATGACTGGAGTGCTGCAATGACTGGCTATAGGCTCTTCAGAAGGGACAGGCAGCACAGAAGGGGTGGCGGTGTGTCTCTCTATATTAGAGAGTCTTTCGATGTTGTAGAACTTGAGGCTAGGAATGACAAGATCGAGTCCCTTTGGGTTAGGATTGGCAGGGACAACAAGGCTAGTGTCCTGGTCGGGGTCTGCTATAGACCGCCGAACCAGGATGAGGAGACGGATGAGGAGTTCTACAGGCAGCTGACAGAAGTTGCGAAATCTTCAGCGCTTGTACTCGTGGGGGACTTCAACTTCCCTGACATATCCTGGAAGCACAACACAGCCCAGAGAAAGCAGTCTAGGAGGTTTCTGGAGAAAGTGGAAGATAGCTTCCTGACGCAGCTGATTAGTGAACCTACCAAGGGTGGTGCCCCGCTAGACCTTCTGTTCACAAACAGAGAAGGACTGGTGGAGGATGTGATTGTTGGGAGCTGTCTTGGGCAGAGTGACCACGAAATGGTGGAGTTCACTATTCTTGGCGAGGCCAGGAAGGGAACCAGTAAAACCACTGTATTGGACTTTCGGAGAGCTGACTTTGGGCTGCTCAGGACACTAGTTGGTGGAATCCCTTGGGAGGCGGTTCTGAAGGGCAGAGCGGTCCAGGAAGGCTGGGCGCTCTTCAAGAGGCAAATCCTAATGGCGCAGGAGCGGTCTGTTCCCATGTGCCCAAAGATGAGCCAGCGGGGAAGAAGACCAGCCTGGCTGAACAGAGAACTGTGGCTTGAACTTAGGAGAAAAAAGAGGGTTTATAATCTTTGGAAAAGTGGGCAGGCCACTTGGGAGGACTATAAGGATGTAGCGAGGCTGTGCAGGGACAAAATTAGGAAGGCCAAAGCTCATCTGGAGCTCAATCTGGCTACTGCCGTTAAAGATAACAAAAAACGCTTTTATAAATACATCAACACAAAAAGGAGGACAAAGGAGAATCTCCATCCTTTACTGGATGCGGGGGGAAACTTAGTTACAAGAGATGAGGAAAAGGCGGAGGTGCTCAATGCCTTCTTTGCCTCAGTCTTTAGCGGCAATACCGGTTGTTCTCTGGATACCCAGTACCCTGAGCTGGTGGAAGGGGATGGGGAGCAGGATGTGGCCCTCACCATCCACGAAGAACTGGTTGGTGACCTGCTACGGCACTTGGATGTGCACAAGTCGATGGGGCCGGATGGGATCCACCCAAGGGTACTGAGAGAACTGGCAGAGGAGCTGGCCAAGCCACTATCCATCATTTATCAGCAGTCCTGGCTATCGGGGGAGGTCCCAGCTGACTGGCGGCTAGCGAATGTGACGCCCATCTACAAGAAGGGCCGGAGGGCTGACCCGGGGAACTACAGGCCTGTCAGTTTGACCTCAGTACCAGGGAAGCTCATGGAGCAGATCCTCTTGGGAGTCATCATGCGGCACTTGAGGGTCAAGCAGGTGATCAGGCCCAGTCAGCATGGGTTTATGGAAGCCAGGTCCTGCTTGACGAACCTGATCTCCTTCTATGACAAAGTGACACGCTGGGTGGACGAGGGAAAGGCTGTGGATGTGGTCTACCTTGACTTCAGCAAGGCTTTTGACACCGTCTCCCACAGCATTCTCCTCAAGAAACTGGCTGCTCTTGGCTTGGACTGGCGCACGCTTCGTTGGGTTAGAAACTGGCTGGATAGCCGGGCCCAAAGAGTTGTGGTAAATGGAGTCAAGTCCAGTTGGAGGCCAGTCACTAGTGGCGTCCCCCAAGGCTCGGTGCTGGGGCTGGTCCTCTTCAACATCTTCATCAATGATCTGGATGAGGGCATTGACTGCACCCTCAGTAAGTCTGCAGATGACACCAAGCTAGGTGCGTGTGTCGATCTGCTCGAGGGTAGGAAGGCTCTGCAGGAGGATCTGGATAGGCTGCACCGATGGGCTGAGGTCAACTGCATGAAGTTTAACAAGGCCAAGTGCCGGGTCCTGCACCTGGGGCGCAATAACCCCAAGCAGAGCTACAGGCTGGGAGATGAGTGGTTGGAGAGCTGCCAGGCAGAGAAGGACCTGGGAGTGATGGTGGACAGT
Source organism: Anas acuta (assembly GCF_963932015.1). Taxonomy (NCBI): domain Eukaryota; kingdom Metazoa; phylum Chordata; class Aves; order Anseriformes; family Anatidae; genus Anas; species Anas acuta. Next base: position 142,342,607 of record NC_088980.1, read on the forward strand.
CGGCTGAATATGAGCCAGCAGTGTGCTCAGGTGGCCAAGAAGGCCAATGGCATCCTGGCTTGTATCAAAAACAGTGTGACCAGCAGGGCTAGGGAGGTGATCGTCCCCCTGTACTCGGCTCTGGTGAGGCCGCACCTCGAGTACTGTGTTCAGTTTTGGGCCCCTCAATAAAAGAAGGACATCGAGGTGCTTGAGCGGGTCCAAAGAAGGGCGACGAAGCTGGTGAGGGGCCTGGAGAACAAGTCCTACGAGGAGCGGCTGAGGGAGCTGGGCTTGTTCAGCCTGGAGAAGAGGAGGCTCAGGGGCAACCTTATCGCTCTCTACAGATACCTTAAAGGAGGCTGTAGAGAGGTGGGGGTTGGCCTGCTCTCCCACGTGCCTGGTGACAGGACGAGGGGGAACGGGCTAAAGTTGCGCCAGGGGAGTTTTAGATTAGATGTTAGGAAGAGCTTCTTTACTGAAAGGGTTGTGAGGCATTGGAACAGGCTGGCCAGGGAGGTGGTGGAGTCACCATCCCTGGAAGTCTTTAAAAGACGTTTAGATGTAGAGCTTAGGGATATGGTTTAGTGGGGACTGTTAGTGTTAGGTTAGAGGTTGGACTTGATGATCTTGAGGTCTCTTCCAACCTAGAAATTCTGTGATTCTGTGATTCTGTTTTGATAGCAAGCAAAAGACTCAGGTCACATATGCTGAGCACTAGAAAGTGTATGGGATGAGGCAATTCCCCCAGATTCTTTACAGCCTGTATTCTCAAACATAGAGTTGATTTAGCTAATAAGTTTGATTGTAAACTGGACTTCAAATAGCTAAGATATTAAACCAGACAATCAACATATGAGACTACATTTGCAGAACAATTGTGGAAATGTAATTCTTAGAGATGAGAATTCAACAGATTGTCCAACTGCCTGATAAACATGCTTGAATAACTTTGAATATTCATTTTGGTGAACGTGGTTGTAGTGATTTTCATCAGAGAAAATCATTTTTTGCCTTTTCAAAGGTATGCATTTAAGTAATTTTCAGATTTTCCTGGAAGAATGAAACATGGATTGTTATTGAAGCAGGTGTCTACGACTCTAGATGTTCAATAAAAGGGTCTTCAGAACATCAGTTTAGCAGATTTCAACTGTCCAGGCATTCCTGCTCTTCTGGTTTTCTGGAATGAGAAGAGCAACTGAGTGGGAATGAGTATAACAAAGATATACTGTGTATGCTGGCCAGGAGTATAAAGAAAGCCCTGGAGATACGAAACAGAGATGGATGAACTGGATGAGAATCAATTATCCTACAACTCCACTCTCATCTGACCTACGTTAAAATGGGATGCAGCCATGTATTTCCAACTGCTTTTGAATATTTCACACAATGAAAACAATAGTTTCCAGAGGGACCTAGATTTCTGCTGAATTATTTCTATATCATTGTGACAGGAACAAAAAGAGAGTATGATACATAGAACAAATTTTAGATATGCCATAATGCTGATTTTTTTTTTTTTTTTTTCCCAGGAGAAATCCACCTCCAGGTCTCACTCTCCCCAAACAAAAATAACAAACAAACAAAAAACACAAACAAACAAGCAAACAAAAGGAAACTTCAGAATGAAACAACAAACTTTTGAAACTTTTGAAACTTTCAAAATAAAACAACAAACAAACAAAACCTCAAAGTTTGCATTCAAAGCATATGAGCAAAAATATCAATTGCAAAAAATGATCTAGAAATGAGAATGTTTCTATGAACATCACCCAATAAAAGAGCATGGCTAATCTTCTTTACATTATTTTCATTTCACTGCTGAATTATTAAACAGCAATTTTTCTACTGCTTTGAACTCTGAAATAACATTTTCTGCTCTCTGGTACCCTGCATCAATCAAATCTGTCTGCCACAGATCTCAAATAGCTTGTTGGAAAAACATGGTAATTTAACATGCTGCCTGTACTGAACCACTTGATAAAGCCACAAAGTGGTAAGGTTGTTTCCATTAAAAATAATTGTCCAATATTGGCTTCCTAATGGAGTTTTGGTTAATTGACAATTATTTACTTGTTAAATATTAAGGCAATTTAAACCAGTCCTTAACCCTATCTCATTCTTCATTTAATTTACTATAAAAGTGAATGAAAAGCTGTAAATGCAGGTACTGTAGAATGAAGGATTTTAGTGATGTCTCTGTTTGATGACAAAAGGAGATGGAGCTAGTAGTATAAATGATCAGTGCAGTTAAAATGGCTTCAGATCACATGCAGAAGAATGCCTTAAGGTGCCATCAATCAGACTCAGATTTACCAAGTTGCAAAGGGAGCCCCCATCCCTCAGCCAGGGTAGTACATGCCCCTTCTGCATTGTATGACTAGTGGCAGGCATGTGGCTGTATTTCCACACAGATTTCTATCTTTTTAATCAAAACCCTCCTTCATAAGATTAGGGGAAAAAAAAATAAAAAATCCTGTGTTCATAGTCTACTTCATATTTGTTCACTGGGAAGAAGTTTCTTTTTTTCTTTTTTACCTTTTTTTTTTTTTTTTAAATTTCTCTGTCTTCATGAAGAAATGATTGCTAATAGGTTAAATGTACTTCTACTTTCCTACAGTATATTGAAGGAGTGTATTCTCTTACTATTAAGTAGGTAAGAGTTTGGATTAGACATTATCTGAGAATTCTGGATAAAATAAGATCAAACTAAGAAATCAAGTTTGGACATCTATAAATCCAAAATCAAATAAATACCAAATCTCTGTTATATACTTAAAAAAAAAAAAAAAAAAAAAAAAAAAAAAAAAAAAAAAGCTGTGGGCAAAAAAGGACTTATTGGTAAAAAGAAAAGGGGGTTGACAGTGTTGCTGTAATGCTGGTGGTTAGCTGACAATTAACTTGCTGCCTGGGAAGAAGGCAGAAATGGTGGGAGCAGGAGCTTTCACAGTCTTAAACCCACTCTCAGCCTGCATAAGTGTAGTGGTTTGACGTGGAAAGGTTTTGGTAGCAGGGGGCCATAGGGCTGATATCTGATAGAAGGATCTAGAAGCTGCCCCATGTTAGGTAAGGGCTTTGCTGCTGACCAGAGCTGAGCCAATAAGCAATGTTGTTTTGCACCTCTGTGAGAGCAT